>NC_143014.1:268761101-268766101 GCF_055824585.1 Amblyomma mixtum | reverse complement strand
ATCCATCCACAGATCCATCCAACCATGCATGCATCCATCCATCCATCCGTCGAAGCATCCATGCATCCATCCATCCATGCATCCCTCCATCTATGCATCAATCCATCCGCGCATCCATCCATGCTTCCATGCATGCATCATTCCTACATCCATCACTCTGACCAAGTATGTGTCCATGCATTTATCCATGCATCCATGCAACCATCCATCAAGGAATACACACATCCATCTATCCATCCATGCAGCCATCCACGCATACATCCACACATCTGTCGACACATCCGTCCATCTGTGCGTCCTTCCATCCATCGATCCGTCCATCCATCCACCCAACCATCCACATTATCATGCATTCATCCATCTATCTGTGCACCCAGCCAAGCATCCATCCATCCATGCTTCCATATTTCCATGCAATCATCCATTCAGGCACTCATCGAACCATCCACATATCCATCTATCCATCCAACCATCCACATATCTGTCCATCCAAGCATGGATGCATCCGTACACGCACCCATCTATCCATGCATCCATTCATGCATCCGGCCATCAATCCACGAATTTGTCCTTCCGTCCATCCATAAATTGATACAGACATCCAGCCACACATCAATCCGTCTATTCATGCATACATCCATGCATCTATCACATTCATCCGCGCATCAATCAATCTATTCATTTACCATCCATCTACGCATGCATCCATCCATCCATGCATCTAACCATCCACACATCCATGCGTCCATCAATGCATTCATCCATCCAACAACCATCCATCTATGCATACACCCATCCTTCCATCATCCATCCGTCAATGCATCCTTCCATCCATTCATCCATCCATGCATGCATCCACCCATGCATCCATACTTTAATGGAACCACGCATCCATCCATCCATGCATTCATCCATTCATCTATTAGTGCATCCTTCCACGCAACCATCCAGCCATCCAAACATTAATCTATACATTCATCAATTTATCCATCCATCTATACATCCATGCACCCATCAATGCATGCATCTATCTGTCCATGTATCCATCTATCCACGCATCCATCCTCCCTTCCATGCATGCATCCATCCATACATCCATCAGCCTGTCTATCCACGCATCCATCCATTCATACATGTTTGCATCCATCCATCCATCCATCCAGGCATCCATCTATGTATTCATGCATTCATCCAACTATTAATAATTGCACCCTTCTATCTATGCATTCATCCATTAATCCATGAATGCTTCCACCCATCCATCAACACATCGATCCAACTATGCATCCATCAATGCGTGCATCCACCTGTCCATGCATCCACCCATCCATTCACGCATCCATGCATGCATCCGTCCAAGCAACCATCCATCTATGCGTCCAACCACGCGTCCATCCATGCTTCCATGCATGCATCTGTCCATGCATGGATAAGTTTGTCCATCTATGTGTCCATGCATTTATCCACGCATCCAATCATCAATCCATCCATGCATCCACACATCCATCCATCCGTCCATCTATGCAGCCATCCATCCGCGCATACATCCACAAATCTGTAGACAAATCCGTCCATCTTTGCATCCATCGAACCATCCATCCATCCACCCAACCATCCACATTTTCATGCATCCATCCATCCATGCATAAATCTAACCATCCAACCATACATCTATCCACCCATTTAGCCATCCACACTACCGTCCATCCAAGCATCCATGCATCCTTTCGTGCACCCATCTATCCATGCATCCATTAATACATCTGGCCATCCATCCACGCATTCGTCTATCCGTCCCTCTATCCAACGATCTACAGATCCATCCACACATCAGTCTATCAATTTCTGTATATATCCATGCATCCAACCATGCATCAATCCATCCATCCTTCCATGCATCCATCAATCCACGCATCCATGCAGGCATCCACGCATCCATCCATCGAACAATCCACCCATGCATCCATCCATCCATGCATGCATCCATTCTTCCATGAATCCATCCATCAGTGCGTACATCAGTTCATCTATATACCCGTCTATCCAACGCATACATTCATCCCCGCATCTATCCAGTCTTCCATCCATACATGCACACAGCCATCCATCCCAGCATCCAGACATCCATCATCTATCGGCACTTCTATGCATGAATCTGTTGAGGGTTTGCGGGGTCGCAGCGGAGCTCCAGACAGAGACGACCAGCGTGGCAGGCTTCTAGTTCCGGACTGCCCGTGCCCGGCGTGCGCCACGAGCACGCGCTGTCCGACTTTATTCTCTTTCTAGCGCGCGCTGTAACGCTGATCTTAGCGCCGGCGCTTTATAGCGTCGCCGGGCGCTATAGGGCCCCCCGCCTAGACGGAACGGCGAAATGTACGCGCCGATCTTAGCGCCGGCGCTTTATAGCGTCGCCGGGCGCTATAAATCTATCCATACGTCCATCAGTCTGTCCATCCACACATCCACCTACGCATCCATGCAGATGTCCATCCATGCGTCTACACATCCGTCCTGGCATCCATCCATCTATCAACACATCCGTCCATCTGTCTGCCTATGCATCTGTCCATCAGTCTGTCTGTCCATCCAATCATCCATCCATCCACCCGCCCATCCATTCTTCCATGCATGCATCCATCCATGCCTCCACGGATCCATCCATGCATCCGTCCGTCCATCCATCCATCTGTCCATACAACCGTGCATTCATCTATCCATGAAACTATCTATCGATCTGTCCACACATCAATCCATCAATTTATGCATCCGTCCAGGCATCAGTCCATCCATCCATTTAGCATCGATCCATCCCCATCCATCCATTCATCCATCTATGCGTCCGTCCTTGCATACATCCATCCACACATCCATACATTGATAGAACCACGACCCCACAGCTCCTTCCATCCATTCATCCTTCCATTCATCCATCAATGTATCCTTCCATCCACGCATCCACCTAGCCATCCATCCACCCACGCATCCATCCATCCATCCATTAATCCATCCATGCATGCATCCAGCCGGCCATGAATGCACCGATTTATTAACGCATCCATGTATCCGTCCATCCAACTATGCATACATCCATCTACGCATCCATGCTTTTATCCACCCATCCACGCTTCCATACATGCATCCATCAATATGTCCATCAGTGTGTCCATCCACGCATTCATCCATGCGTCCACCCATTCATCCATCTATGCATCCAGCCACACATCCATACATTGATCTAAGCACGAATCCACACATCCTTCCGTACATGTACCAATGCATCCATCCATCCATCCATCTATCCATCCACGCATCTATCGAGCCAGCCACCCATTCATGCATCCATCCATGCATGCATCCATCCATGCATGCATCCACCCGTCCATGCATACACCCATCCATCCACGCATGCATGCATCCGTCCATCCATTCTTGCATCCATGGATGGATAGGTGAACAGATGCATTCGCTCGAAGCAAATCAACAACATTGCTATTGCGCTACAAAACATTGCATAATGGTTCGAAGCGTTCCACATTCGATGAACCCTCACACATGGGGCAATAAATCGCAGAGCAATTGGCTCGTGATCATGCAACTGTACGTCCATGTAGCAGTCCCGGAGATCAGTTTCCAGATCTTTCTTTTCCTATAAGCCTCAGAAACATACGAGGGTCTATTCCCAAGCGCGAGCTTGTTTTTAATCTTGTTTGTTCATGCGCAAGCAGCATGCTTATACTGATACATGGCTAACAAATGTTGTCACTGATTTTGAAGTTCTGGCCGACTTATCAAATTGTAACGAGTTTCGGAAGGATCACGAAGACTCTCGAGGCGGAGGCATTCTTATTACCAACAGTAGCACTGCTCTATAATTAACATCCATTCGGAGCTTGAAATATTTGGGAAATTTGTCATTCCCCACCTTAATTCATCCCTCTAGGCGCTTCTATCCACTCACCATCAATTCCCCAAGTTTCTAGCATAGCCTTTACTGTTCACTAAACCAACTTGATAATAAGTACCCTAACACGCGCACCCTTCTCTTTGGCGATCCATACTACCCTAGCGTTAACTGGAAGAACATAACATCAACAAGCAACGCAGAAAGAACGGATTCCACTAATGTGATTTTCAATTTTAACCTCGCCCAATTAGTAACTGAACCATCACGCGTCACACGTGCATCTTCTAACATTCTGGACTGGATACTGGCTAATCACCGTGAATGTTTACCATCCGTCACTTACCTCCGCGAACATAGCGGTGACAAAGCTTCACATGTCGCCCTCTTGGCCACGGAATTCTGCCAAACGTATCAAAAACGATCCGCTTCAACGACAGAGGACATTACGAGGCTATCGAAAACCATCTGCCGATTTTTTTCGCATTTTTGAAAAAAATTTAGTTTGTTCAGGCCTTTAATGTGCAGGCTACTCAGCAGTTGATTACATATCTGGATAGTCACTTCGCGTGCAAAGGTGTAGTAGTGAAATATATCACGTGCAAACACAAGTACTTTTTTCTCGGCTGGTGTGCACTGCTGATGGGCATCTATTAGAGCTGCTCAAAACATAGGCCATGAGTTTACTTTGTTGCAGTAAGACTGATCCAATGACTTCGACTTCATGAACTTGACACTTGCAGTGTTCAGGTGTCCATTGATAGTGAGTATCTGTCCTTGACGTTCATGAAGTGGGCTCGTGATGCACGAATTGCTTGGATGGATGGTTTGAAGCATGGATGTAGGGATGCATGCTCGTATGGATGAATAGATGGATGGATGTTTGCATAGCTAAATGGATGCATGCATAGATGGGTACGTCGATGTGTGGATGGAGGGATGGATGCATGCATGGATGGATGCCTAGGTTGATGGATGCATGGATGGATGGGTGGATATATGGCTGCATGGATGGATCGATGGACCGATGGATAGATGGACGGATGTATGGATCGATGCACTGATGGATGTGTGGAAGCATGCATGCATGGATGGATGC
>NC_143014.1:268741101-268758601 GCF_055824585.1 Amblyomma mixtum | reverse complement strand
GATTGATGCATGAAAGCGTGAATGGATGTATGGATGAATGAATGGATGGGTGGATGGATGGACGCGTGGATGGGTCGATGAGTGGACACATGCATAGATGTGTGGATGTATTCCGGGACGGATGGGTGACTGCCTGGATAGATGGTTGGATGGATGAATGGATGGATGGATGAATTGATGGATGGATGGATGGATGGATGGATGGATGGATGGATGGATGGATGGATGGATGGATGGATGGATGGATGGATGGATGGATGGATGGAAGGATGGATGGATGGATGGATGGATGGATGGATTCATGGATGGATGGATGGATGGATGGATGGATGGATGGATGGATGGATGGATGGATGGATGGATGGATGGATGGATGGATGGATGGATGGATGGATGGATGGATGGATGGATGGATGGATGGATCGAAGGATGGATGGATGGATGGATCGAAGGATGTGTAAAAGAATGGATGTGTGGTTGGACAGAAGGATGGATGCATGCATGGATAGATGTATGTATGGTTGGATGCACTGATGGTTACATGCATGGATGGATGACTGGATGGTTTGATGCATAGATGCATATATGGATTGAAGCATGAATTTCTGTATTGGTGCGTGGATTGGTGCATAGATGGATGCGTCGATGAATAGATGCAGGGATCTGTGGGTGGATGAATGGATGTGCAGAGAGTTGGAGTGGTGCATGGATTCATGGACAGATGCATAGATGCATGCATGCATGCATGGATTGATGCACGGATGCGTGAATGGATGTATGAATGAATCAATGGATGGCTGGATGGATGGACGCGTGGATGGGTCGATGAGTGGACACATGCATATATGTGTGGATGTATTCTGGGATGGATGGGTGAATGCCTGGATGGATGGTTGGATGGATGGTTGGATGGATGAATGGATGGATGGATAGATGAATTGATGGATGAATTGATGGATGGATGGATGGATGGATGTATTGATGGACTGATGGATGGATGGATGGATGGATGGATGGATGGATGGATGGATGGATGGATGGATGGATGGATGGATGGATGGATGGATGGATGGATGGATGGATGGATAGATAGATGTATGTATGGTTGGATGCACTGATGGATGGATGCATGGATGGATGAATGGATGGATTGATGGATGCATAGATGCATATATGGGTGGAAACATGAATTGCTGGATTGGTGTGCGGATGTGTGGATAGATGGATGCGTGGATGAATGGACGCAGGGATGTGTGTTTGGATGAATGGATGTGCAGACACTGGGAAGGGTGCATGGATAGATGGACAGATGCATGGATGCATGCATGGATGCGTGTATTGATGCATGGATGCGTGAAAGGATATATGGATGAATGGATGGGTGTATGGATGCACTCGTGGATCGGTCGATGACTGGACACATACATATATGTGTGGATGTATTGCGGGATGGAAGGGTGGGTGGGTGGGTGGTTGGGTGGGTGAATGGATGGATGGATGGATGGATGGATGGATGGATGGATGGATGGATGGATGGATGGATGGATGGATGGATGGATGGATGGATGGATGGGCGGGCGGGCGGGCGGGCGGGCGGGCGGGTGGATGGATGGATGGATGGATGGATGGATGGATGGATGGATGGATGGATGGATGAATGGATGGATGGATGGATGGATGGATGGATGGATGGATGGATGGATGGATGGATGGATGGATGGATGGATGGATGGATGGATGGATGGATGGATGGATGTCTGTATAGGTGGATGGTTGGATGGATGGTTGGATGGATGGATGGATGGATGAATTGATGGATGGATGGATGTATTGATGGACTGATGGATGGATCCATCAGGAATGGATGATTGGATGGATGGATGGATAGATGGACGGACGGACGGACGGACGGACGGACGGATGGATCGATGGATGGATGGATGGATGGATAGGTGAACGTCAGGCTGTTCATGTACACATACATCCACGCATCCATACATCCACACATCCAAGCACCCATCCATCCATCCACGCATCCATGCATCCATCCTTCCATCCAGGCATCTACAAAACGGTCCACGCATCCGTCCTTCTATCACACATCCATCCATCTGGCCGTCCGTCTGTCTGTCCATCTAATTATCCATCCTTCCGACCATCCAACCACGCATCGATCCATCCACCCATCCATCCGTCCATCCATCAATCTATCCACACATCCAAGCACCCATCCATCCATGCATTCTGGTATACATCCACATATCATTCCATCAATTCAAACATCCAACCATGCATTGATCCACGCATCATTTCACCCATTCAATTACCACCCATCCATTCAAGCATCCATTCATTCCAGCACCCATCCATCATTTCACCCTTCCGTGCATCCATCGACGCATCCATCCAACCAACCATCCACACATCCAGTTATTCATGCATGCATGCTTCCATCATCCATCAATGCATCCATTCATCCATCTATGCATCCACCCATCTGCACATCCCTCCAGCTATTCATCCATCCCACATGTATCCACCAATTCATTCACGCATTATCCATTTATGCATCCATGCATCCATCCATCCAGACATCCATCCATGCTTCCATCCATGCATCCATCCATTCATCCATCCATCCACACATCTATGAATCCTCCATCTATGCCTCCATCTATCCACGCTTCCATACATCCATCCATTCATCCATTCATCTATGCATCTATCCACACATCTGTCCATACATGCATCCATCCATGCATGCACCCATCCATGCAACCATCCATGCATGCATTCATCCAGCCATCAACATATCCTTCCACCCATTTAACCATCAACGCATCCATACATCTAAGCATGCATCCATCCATCATCAACACACCCATCGATCCATGCATCAATCCATCCATGCATCTATCCATACATATATCCATCCATGCATGCATTCATGCATCCACGCATCCATCCATCCATCTAACAATCCATCCAGGCATCATTGCATCGATTCCAACATCCAACGATGTATCAATCCATCCATCAATTTACCAAACATCTATGCATGCATCCATCTATGTATCAATCCATCCATCCATTTACCATCCATCTACGCATGCATCCAACCATACATGCATTCATCCAAACATGCATCCATCCTTCCATATCCATCCATCAATGCATCCATTCATCCATTCATCCATCTATACATCCCTCCACGCATCCACCCAAACCAACCTATCTATCCATTCATCCATCCATCCATCCATCTATGCATCCATCCACGCATCCGCCCATCCATCCACGCATCAATGAATCCGTTCATCCATCCTCCCTTCCATGCATGCATCAATTCATACATCCATCAGTGTGTCCATCCACGCATCCATCCATTCATCCATCTATGCATCCATCCATCCACGCATCCATGCATTAATCCAAACATGCATACCAGCATCCTTCTTTCCATGCATCCATCCACTCATCCATTAATTCATCCACCGATCCATCCATCCATCCACAGATCCATCCAACCATGCTTGCATGCATCCATCCATCCATCCGTCGAAGCATCCATGCATCCATCATTCCATACATCCATCACTATGACCAACTATGTGTCCATGCATTTGTCCATGCATCCATGCAACCATCCATCAATGTATCCACACATCCATCTATCCATCCATGCAGCTATCCACGCATACATCCGCACATCTGTCGACACATCCGTCCATCTGTGCGTCCTTCCATCCATCGATCCGTCCATCCATCCACCCAACCATCCACATTATCATGCATTCATCCATCTATCTATGCACCCAGCCAAACATCCATCCATTCATGCATCCATATTTCCATGCAATCATCCATTCAGGCACATATCCGACCATCCACATATCCATCTATCCATCCAACCATCCACATATCTGTCCATCCAAGCAAGGATGCATCCGTCCACGCACCCATCTATCCATTCATCCATTCATGCACCCGGCCATCAATCCACGCATTTGTCATTCCGTCCATCCATAAATCGATCGAGACATCCATCCACACATCAATCCGTCTATTCATGCATACATCCATGCATCTATCACACAGGCATCGATCGATGCATCCATACATCCAAGAAACATACCATCCATCCACTCATCCATCCATCTATGCATCAATCTATCAATCCATCCACACACCAATCCATCAATTCATGCATACATCCATGCATCCATCAATGCATCAATCCATCCATGCATCCATTCATGCATACATCCATCCATGAATGCATCCATCCATTCATGCATCCATCTATCCATGCATTTATGCATCCATCCACGCATCTATGCATACATCAACCCACCCATCCATCCATCCATCAACGCATCCTTGAATCCATCATCCATCCACAATACCATTCATGAATTCATCAATACGTCCGTTAGTCTGTCACTCCACGCATCCATCCATGCATTCACAAATCCACAGACACACCCTTGCATCAATCCATCCACGCATCTAAACATCTGTCCGCGCTACCACCATCTATCAACACATCCTTCCACGCATCCATTCACCTATCTCTCCTTCCAATCATCAATCCATCCATCCACTCCTCCCTCCATGCATGCATTCATCCAGCCACGCATCCATCCATCCATCTATCCATCTATCTGCACATCATTCCATCAATTCCAGCATTCATCTGCGCATCAATCAATCTATCCATTTACCATCCATCTACGCATGCATCCATCCATCCATGCATCTAACCATCCACACATCCATGCGTCCATCCATGCATTCATCCATCCAACAACCATCCATCTATGCATACATCCATCCTTCCATCATCCATCCATCAATAAATCCTTCCATTCATTCATCTATCCATGCATGCATCCACCCATGCATCCATACTTTGATGGAACCACGCATCCATCCATCCATGCATCCATCCATTCATCTATTATACCATCCTTCCACGCAACCATCCAGCCATCCACACATCTATCTATCCATTCATCAATTCATCCATCCATCTATACATCCATGCATCCATCAATGCATGCATCTATCTGTCCATGTATCCATCTATCCACGCATCCATCCTTGCTTCCATGCATGCATCCATCCATAGATCCATCAGCCTGTCCATCCACGCATCCATCCATCCATCCATCCATCCATCCATCCATCCAGGCATCCATCTATGTATTCATGCATTAATCCAACTATGCATCCTTTCATCCTTTTATCTATGCATTCATCCATTAATCCATCAATGCTTCCACCCATCCATCCACACATCGATCCAACTATGCATCCATTAATGCGTGCATCCACCTGTCCATGCATCCACCCATCCATCCACGCATCCATGCATGCATCCGTCCAAGCAACCATCCATATATGCGTCCATCCACGCGTCCATCCATGCTTCCATGCATGCATCTGTCCATACATGGATAAGTCTGCCCATCTATGTGTCCATGCATTTATCCACGCATCCAATCATCAATCCATCCACGCATCCACACATCCATCCATCCGTCCATCTATGCATCCATCCATCCACGCATCCATCCACAAATCTCTAGACAAATCCGTCCATCTTTGCGTCCATCGAACCATCCATCCATCCACCCAACCATCCACATTTCAATGCATCCATCCGTCAATGCATCAATCTATCCATCCAACCATACATCTATCCACCCATTTAGCCATCCACACTACCGTCCATCCAAGCATCCATGCATCCTTCCGTGCACCCATCTATCCATGCATCCATTAATTCATCTGGCCATCCATCCACGCATTCGTCCATCCGTCCCTCTATCCAACGATCTACACATCCATCCACACATCAGTCTATCAATTTCTGTATATATCCATGCATCCAACCATGCATCAATCCATGCATCCTTCCATGCATCCATCCATCCACGCATGCATGCAGCCATCTACGCATCCATCCATCGAACAATCCATCCATCCATCCATCCATCCATGCATGCATCCATTCTTCCATGAATCTATCCATCAGTGCGTACATCAGTTCATCTATATACCCCTCTATCCAATGCATACATTCATCCCCGCATCTATCCAGTCTTCCATCCATACATCCACACAGCCATCCATCCCAGCATCCAGACATCCATCATCTATCGGCACTTCTATGCATGAATCCATCCATACGTTCATCAGTCTGTCCATCCACACATCCACCTACGCATCCATGCAGATGTCCATCCATGCGTCTACACATCCGTCCTGGCATCCATCCATCTATAAACCCATCCGTCCATCTGTCTGCCTATGCATCTGTCCATCAGTCTGTCTGTCCATCCAATCATCCATCCATCCACCCGCCCATCCATTCTTCCATGCATGCATCCATCCATCCCTCCACGGATCCATCCATGCATCCGTCCGTCCATCCATCCATCTATCCACACAACCGTGCATTCATCTATCCATGAAACTATCCATCGATCTGTCCACACATCAATCCATCAATTTATACATCCATCCATGCATCAGTCCCTCCATCCATTTAGCATCGATCCATCCCCATCCATCCATTCATCCATCTATGCGTCCGTCCTTGCATGCATCCATCCACACATCCATACATTGATAGAACCACGACCCCACAGCTCCTTCCATCCATTCATCCTTCCATTCATCCATCAATGTATCCTTCCATCCACGCATCCACCTAGCCATCCATCCACCCACGCATCCATCCATCCATCCATTAATCCATCCATGCATGCATCCAGCCAGCCATGAATGCACGGATCCATTAACGCATCCATGTACCCGTCCATCCAACTATGCATACATCAATCTACGCATCCATGCATTTATCCATCCATCCACGCTTCCATACATGCATCCATCAATATGTCCATCAGTGTGTCCATCCACGCATTCATCCATGCGTCCACCCATTCATCCATCTATGCATCCAGCCACACATCCATACATTGATCTAAGCACGAATCCACACATCCTTCCGTACATGTACCAATGCATCCATCCATCCATCCATCCATCCACGCATCTATCGAGCCAGCCACCCATCCATGCATCCATCCATGCATGCATCCACCCGTCCATGCATACACCCATCCATCCACGCATGCATGCATCCGTCCATCCTTTCTTGCATCCATGGATGGATAGGTGAACAGATGCATTCGCTCGAAGCAAATCAACAACATTGCCATTGCGCTACAAAACATTGCATAATGGTTCGAAGCGTTCTACATTCGATGAATCCTCACACACGGGGCAAGAAATCGCAGAGCAATTGGCTCGTGATCATGCAACTGTATGTCCATGTAGCAGTCACGGAGATGAGTTTCCAGATCTTTCTTTTCCTATAAGCCTCACAAACATACGAGGGTCTATTCCCAAGCGCGAGCTTGTTTGTAATCTTGTTTGTTCATGCGCAAGCAGCATGCTTATACTGATACATGGCTAACAAATGTTGTCACTGATTTTGAAGTTCTGGCCGACTTATCAATTTGTAACGAGTTTTGGAAGGATCACGAAGACTCTCGAGGCGGAGGCATTCTTATTACCAACAGTAGCACTGCTCTATAATTAACATCCATTCGGAGCTTGCAATATTAGGGAAATTTTTCATTCTCCACCTTAATTCATCCCACTAGGCGTTTCTGTCGACTCACCATCAATACCCCAAGTTTCTAGCAAAGCCTTTATTGTTCACTAAACCAACTTGATAATAAGTACCCTAACACGCGCACCCTTCTCTTTGGCGATCCACACTACCCTAGCGTTAACTGGCAGAACATAACATCAACAGGCAACGCAGAAAGAACGGATTCCACTAATGTGATTTTCAATTTTAACCTCGCCCAATTAGTAACTGAACCATCACGCGTCACACGTGCATCTTCTAACATTCTGGACTGGATACTGGCTAATCACCGTGAAAGTTTACCATCCGTGACTTATCTCCGCGAACATAGCGGTGACAAAGCTTTACATGTCACCTTCTTGGCCACGGAATTCTGCCAAACGTATCAAAAACGATCCGCTTGAACGACAGCGGACATTACGAGGCTATCGAAAACAATCTGCCGATTTTTTTCGCATTTTTGAAAAAAATTTAGTTTGTTCAGGCCTTTAATGTGCAGGCTACTCAGCAGTTGATTACATATCTGGATAGTCACTTCGCGTGCAAAGGTGTAGTAGTGAAATCTTTCACATGCAAACACAAGTACTTTTTCTCGGTTGGTGTACACTGCTGATGGGCATCTATTAGAGCTGCTCAAAACATAGGCCATGAGTTTACTTTGTTGCAGTAAGACTGATCCAATGACTTCGACTTGATGAACTTGACACGTGCAGTGTTCAGGTGTCCATTGATAGTGACCATCTGTCCTTGACGTTCATGAAGTGGGCTCGTGATGCACGAATTGCTTGGATGGATGGATTGAAGCATGGATGTAGGGATGCATGCTCGTATGGATGAATAGAGGGATGGATGTTTCCATAGATAAATGGATGCATGCATAGATGGGTACGTCGATGTGTGGATGGAGGGATGGATGCATGGATGGATGGAAGCCTTGGTTGATGGATGCATGGATGGATGGATGGATATATGGCTGCATGGATGTATGAATCGATGAATGAATGGATCGATGGACCGATGGATAGATGGACGGATGTATGGATCGATGCACTGATGGATGTGTGGAAGCATGCATGCATGGATGGATGCATGGATGCATCACTGGGCACACTGACAGACGTATGGAAATGGATTCATGCATAGAATCGTGGATGGATGATGGATGCATGGTTGCGTGGATGCGGGGGTGGATGGATGGATGGATGGATGTGTGGTTGGACAGAAAGATGGATGCATGCATGGATGGATGTATGTATGGTTGGATGCACTGATGGTTGGATGCATAAATGGATGCATGCATGGATAGATGTATGTATGGTTGGATGCACTGATGGTTGCATGCATGGATGGATGACTGGATGGATTGATGCATAGATGCATATATGGATGGAAGCATGAATTTATGGATTGGTGTGTGGATTGGCGGATAGATGGATGCGTCGATGAATGGATGCAGGGATCTGTGGGTGGGTGAATGGATGTGCAGAGAGTTGTAGGGATGCATGGACTCATGGACAGATGCATGGATGCATGCATGCATGCGTGGATTGATGCATGGATGCGTGAATGGATGTATGGATGAATGAATGGATGGGTGGATGGATGGACGCGTGGATGGGTCGATGAGTGGACACATGCATATATGTGTGGATGTATTCCGGGATGGATGGGTGAATGCCTGGATGGATGGTTGGATGGATGGTTGGATGGATGAATGGATGGATGGATGAATTGATGGATGAATTGATGGATGGATGGATGGACGTATTGATGGACTGATGCATGGATCCATCAGGAATGGATGGATGGATGGATGGATGGATGGATGGATGGATGGATGGATGGATGGATGGATGGATGGATGGATGGATGGATGGATGGATGGATGGATGGATGGATGGATGGATGGATGGATGGTGGATGGTGGATGGTTGGATGGATGGATGGATGGATGGATGGATGGATGGACGGACGGACGGACGGATGGATGGATGGATGGATGGATGGATGGATGGATGGATGGATGGATGGATGGATGGATGGATGCATGGATGGATGGATGGATGGATGGATGGATGGATGGATGGATGGATGGATGGATGGATGGATGGATGGATGGATGGATGGATGGATGGATGCATGGATGGATGGATGGATGGATGGATGGATGGATGGATGAAAGGATGGATGGATGGATGGACGGATGGATGCATGGATAGATGTATGTATGGTTGCATGCACTGATGGATGGATGCATGGATGGATGAATGGATGGATTGATGCATAGATGCATATATGGGTGGAAACATGAATTGCTGGATTGGTGTGCGGATGTGTGGATAGATGGATGCGTGGATGAATGGATGCAGGGATGTGTGGTTGGATGAATGCATGTGCAGACACTGGGAAGAGTGCATGGATAGATGGACAGATGCATGGATGCATGCATGGATGCGTGGATTGATGCATGGATGCGTGAAAGGATGTATGGATGAATGGATGGGTGTATGGATGCACTCGTGGATCGGTCGATGACTGGACACATGCATGCATGCGTGGTTGTATTGCGGGATGGATGGATGGGTGGGCGGGTGGGTGGGTGAATGGATGGATGGATGGATGGATGGATGGATGGACGGACGGACGGACGGACGGACGGACGGACGGACGGACGGACGGACGGACGGACGGACGGACGGACGGATGGATGGATGGATGGATAGGTGAACGTCAGGCTGTTCATGTACACATACATCCACGCATCCATACATCCACACATCCAAGCACCCATCCATCCATCCACGCATCCATGCATCCATCCATCCATCCAGGCATCTACAAATCGGTCCACGCATCCGTCTTTCTATCACACATCCATCCATCTGTCCGTCCGTCTGTCCATCCATCAATCTATCCACACATCCAAGCACCCATCCATCCATGCATTCAGGTATACATCCACACATCATTCCATCAATTCAAACATCCAACCATGCATTGATCCACGCAACATTTCACAAATTCAATTACCATCCATCCATTCATGCATCCATTCATTCCAGCATCCATCCATCATTTCACCCTTCCGTGCATCCATCGACGCATCCATCCAACCAACCATCCACACATCCAGTTATCCATGCATGCATGCTTCCATCATCCATCAATGCATCCATTCATCCATCTATGCATCCACCCATCTGCACATCCATCCAGCTATTCATCCATCCCACATGTATCCACCAATTCATTCACGCATTAATCCATTTATGCATCCATGCATCCATCCATCCAGACATCCATCCATGCTTCCATCCATGCATCCATCCATTCATCCATCCATCCACACATCCATGAATCCGTGTAAATATCCATGGCTACATCCACCTATGCCTCCATCTATCCACGCTTCCATACATCCATCCATTCATCCATTCATCTATGCATCTATCCACACATCTGTCCATCCATGCATCCATCCATGCATGCACCCATCCATGCAACCATCCATGCATGCATTCATCCAGCCATCAACATATCCTTCCACCCATTTAACCATCAACGCATCCATACATCTAAGCATGCATCCATCCATCATCAACACACCCATCGATCCATGCATCAATCCATCCATGCATCTATCCATACATATATCCATCCATGCATGCATTCATGCATCCACGCATCCATCCATCCATCCATTTACCAAACATCTATGCATCCATCCATCTATGTATCAATCCATCCATCCATTTACCATCCATCTACGCATGCATCCAACCATCCATGCATTCATCCAAACATGCATCCATGCTTCCATATCCATCCATCAATGCATCCATCCATCCATTCATCCATCTATACATCCCTCCACGCAACAACCCAAACTAACCTATCTATCCATTCATCCATCCATCCATCTATGCATCCATCCACGCATCCGCCCATCCATCCACGCATCAATGAATCCGTTCATCCATCCTAACTTCCATGCATGCATCAATTCATACATCCATCAGTTTGTCCATCCACGCATCCATCCATTCATTCATCTATGCATCCATCCATCGACGCATCCATGCATTAATCCAAACATGCATACCAGCATCCTTCTTTCCATGCATCCATTCACTCATCCATTAATGCATCCACCGATCCATGCATCCATCTACAGATCCATCCAACCATGCATGCATCCATCCATCCATCCGTCGAAGCATCCATGCATCCATCCCTCCATGCATCCCTCCATCTATGCAACAATCCATCCGCGCATCCATCCCTGCTTCCATGCATGCATCATTCCATACATCCATCACTATGACCAATTATGTGTCCATGCATTTGTCCATGCATCCATGCAACCATCCATCAATGTATCCACACATCCATCTATCCATCCATGCAGCCATCCACGCATACATCCGCACATCTGTCGATACATCCGTCCATCTGTGCGTCCTTCCATCCATCGATCCGTCCATCCATCCACCCAACCATCCACATTATCATGCATTCATCCATCTATATATGCACCCAGCCAAGCATCCACCCATCCATGCATCCATATTTCCATGCAATCATCCATTCAGGCACTCATCTGACCATCCACATATCCATCTATCCATCCAACCATCCACATATATGTCCATCCAAGCATGGATGCATCCGTCCACGCACCCATCTATCCATGCATCCATTCATGCACCCGGCCATCAATCCACGCATTTGTCCTTCCGTCCATCCATAAATCGATCGAGACATCCATCCACACATCAATCCGTCTATTCATGCATACATCCATGCATCTATCACACAGCCATCGATCGATGCATCCATACATCCAAGAAACTTACCATCCATCCATCTATGCATCAATCTATCAATCCATCCACACACCAATCCATCAATTCATGCATACATCCATGCATCCATCAATGCATCAATCCATCCATGCATCCATTCATGCATACATCCATCCATGAATGCATCCATCCATGAATGCATCCATCCATCCATGCATCCATCTATCCATGCATTCATGCATCCATCCACGCATCTATGCATACATCAACCCACCCATCCATCCATCCATCAACGCATCCTTGCATCCATCATCCATCCACAATACCATTCATGAATTCATCAATACGTCCGTTAGTCTGTCACTCCACGCATCCATCCATGCATCCACAAATCCACAGACACACCCTTGCATCAATCCATCCACGCATCTAAACATCTGTCCGCGCTTCCACCATCTATCAACACATCCTTCCACGCATCCATTCACCTATCTCTCCTTCCAATCATCAATCCATCCATCCACTCCTCCCTCCATGCATGAATTCATCCAGCCACGCATCCATTCATCCATCTATCCATCTATCTGCACATCATTCCATCCATTCCTGCATTCATCTGCGCATCAATCAATCTATCCATTTACCATCCATGTACGCATGCATCCATCCATCCATGCATCTAACCATCCACACATCCATGCGTCCATCCATGCATTCATCCATCCAACAACCATCCATCTATGCATACATCCATCCTTCCATCATCCATTCATCAATGCATCCTTCCATTCATTGATCCATCCATGCATGCATCCACCCATGCATCCATACTTTGATGGAACCACGCATCCATCCATCCATGCATCCATCCATTCATCTATTAGTCCATCCTTCAACGCAACCATCCAGCCATCCACACATCTATCTATCCATTCATCAATTCATCCATCCATCTATACATCCATGCATCCATCAATGCATGCATCTATCTTTCCATGTATCCATCTATCCACGCATCCATCCTTCCTTCCATGCATGCATCCATCCATACATCCATCAGCCTGTCCATCCACGCATCCATCCATTCATACATGTTTGCATCCATCCATCCATCCATCCATCCATCCAAGCATCCATCTATGTATTCATGCATTAATCCAACTATGCATCCTTTCATCCTTTTATCTATGCATTCATCCATTAATCCATCAATGCTTCCACCCATCCATCCACACATCGATCCAACTATGCATCCATCAATGCGTGCATCCACCTGTCTATGCATCCACCCATCCATCCACGCATCCATGCATGCATCCGTCCAAGCAACCATCCATATATGCGTCCATCCACGCATCCAATCATCAATCCATCCATGCATCCACACATCCATCCATCTGTCCATCTATGCATCCATCCATCCACGCATCCATCCACAAATGTGTAGACAAATCCGTCCATATTTGCGTCCATCCAACCATACATCTATCCACCCATTTAGCCATCCACACTACCGTCCATCCAAGCATCCATGCATCCTTTCGTGCACCCATCTATCCATGCATCCATTAATGCATCTGGCCATCCATCCACGCATTCGTCCATCCGTCCCTCTATCCAACTATCTACACATCCATCCACACATCAGTCTATCAATTTCTGTACATGTCCATGCATCCAACCATGCATCAATCCATCCATCCTTCCATGCATACATTCATCCCCGCATCTATCCAGTCTTCCATCCATACATCCACACAGCCATCCATCCCAGCATCCAGACATCCATCATCTATCGGCACTTTTATGCATGAATCCATCCATACGTTCATCCGTCTGTCCATCCACACATCCACCTACGCATCCATGCAGATGTCCATCCATGCGTCTACACATCCGTCCTGGCATCCATCCATCTATCAACACATCCGTCCATCTGTCTGCCTATGCTTCTGTCCATCAGTCTGTCTGTCCATCCAATCATCCATCCATCCACCCGCCCATCCATTCTTCCATGCATGCATCCATCCATCCCTCCACGGATCCATCCATGCATCCGTCCGTCCATCCATCCATCTATCCACACAACCGTGCATTCATCCATCCATGAAGCTATCCATCGATCTGTCCACACATCAATCCATCAATTTATGCATCCATCCATGCATCAGTCCATCCATCCATTTAGCATCGATCCATCCCCATCCATCCATTCATCCATCTATGCGTCCGTCCTTGTATGCATCCATCCACACATCCATACATTGATATAACCACGACCCCACAGCTCCTTCCATCCATTCATCCTTCCATTCATCCATTAATGTATCCTTCCATCCACGCATCCACCTAGCCATCCATCCACCCACGCATCCATCCATCCATCCATTAATCCATCCATGCATGCATCCAGCCGGCCATGAATGCACTGATCCATTAACGCATCCATGTATCCGTCCATCCAACTATTCATACATCAATCTACGCATCCACGCATTTATCCATCGATCCACGCTTCCATACATGCATCGATCAATATGTCCATCATTGTGTCCATCCACGCATTCATCCATGCGTCCACCCTTTCATCCATCTATGCATCCAGTCACACATCCATACATTGATCTAAGCACGAATCCACACATCCTTCCGTACATGTACCAAAGCATCCATTCATCCATCCATCCATCCACGCATCTATCGAGCCAGCCACCCATCCATGCATCCATCCATGCATGCATCCACCCGTCCATGCATACACTCATCCATCCACGCATGCATGCATCCGTCCATCCATTCTTGCATCCATGGATGGATAGGTGAACAGATGCATTCGCTCGAAGCAAATCAACAACATCGCCATTGCGCTACAAAACATTGCATAATGGTTCGAAGCGTTCTACATTCGATGAATCCTCACACACGGGGCAAGAAATCGCAGAGCAATTGGCTCGTGATCATGCAACTGTACGTCCATGTAGGAGTCCCGGAGATGAGTTTCCAGATCTTTCTTTTCCTATAAGCCTCACAAACATACGAGGGTCTATTCCCAAGCGCGAGCTTGTTTGTAATCTTGTTTGTTCATGCGCAAGCAGCATGCTTATACTGATACATGGCTAACAAATGTTGTCACTGATTTTGAAGTTCTGGCCGACTTATCAATTTGTAACGAGTTTCGGAAGGATCACGAAGACTCTCGAGGCGGAGGCATTCTTATTACCAACAGTAGCACTGCTCTATAATTAACATCCATTCGGAGCTTGAAATATTAGGGAAATTTGTCATTCCCCACCTTAATTCATCCCACTAGGCGCTTCTATCGACTCACCATCAATACCCCAAGTTTCTAGCATAGCCTTTATTGTTCACTAAACCAACTTGATAATAAGTACCCTAACACGCGGACCCTTCTCTTTGGCGATCCATACTACCCTAGCGTTAAATGGCAGAACATAACATCAACAGGCAACGAAGAAAAAACGGATTCCACTAATGTGATTTTCAATTTTAACCTCGCCCAATCAGTAACTGAACCAACACGCGTCACACGTGCATCTTCTAACATTCTGAACTGGATACTGGCTAATCACCGTGAAAGTTTACCATCCGTCACTTATCTCCGCGAACATAGCGGTGACAAAGCTTTACATGTCGCCTTCTTGGCCACGGAATTCTGCCAAACGTATCAAAAACGATCCGCTTGAACGACAGCGGACATTACGAGGCTATCGAAAACCATCTGCCGATTTTTTTTCGCATTTTTGAAAAAAATTTAATTTGTTCAGGCCTTTAATGTGCAGGCTACTCAGCAGTTGATTACATATCTGGATAGTCACTTCACGTGCAAAGGTGTAGTAGTGAAATCTTTCACGTGCAAACACAAGTACTTTTTTCTCGGTTGGTGTACACTGCTGATGGGCATCTATTAGAGCTGCTCAAAACATAGGCCATGAGTTTACTTTGTTGCAGTAAGACTGATCCAATGACTTCGACTTGATGAACTTGACACTTGCAGTGTTCAGGTGTCCATTGATAGTGAGAATCTGTCCTTGACGTTCATGAAGTGGGCTCGTGATGCACGAATTGCTTGGATGGATGGATTGAAGCATGAATGTAGGGATGCATGCTCGTATGGATGAATAGATGGATGGATGTTTGCATAGATAAATGGATGCATGCATAGATGGGTACGTCGATGTGTGGATGGAGGGATGGATGCATGGATGGATGGATGCCTAGGTTGATGGATCCATGGATGGATGGGTGGATATATGGCTGCATGGATGTATGAATCGATGAATGAATGGATCGATGGACCGATGGATAGATGGACGGATGTATGGATCGATGCACTGATGGATGTGTGGAAGCATGCATGCATGGATGGATGCATGAATGCATCACTGGGCACACTGACAGACGTATGGAAATGGATTCATGCATAGAATCGTGGATGGATGATGGATGGATGGTTGCGTGGATGCGGGGGTGGATGGATGGATGGATGGATGTGTGATTGGACAGAAGGATGGATGCATGCATGGATAGATGTATGTATGGTCGGATGCACTGATGGTTGGATGCATAAATGGATGCATGCATGGATAGATGTATGTATGGTTGGATGCACTCATGGTTGCATGCATGGATGGATGACTGGATGGATTGATGCATAGATGCATATATGGATGGAAGCAGGAATTTCTGAATTGGTGTGTGGATTGGTGGATAGATGGATGCGTCGATGAATGGATGCAGGGATCTGTGGGTGGGTGAATGGATGTGCAGAGAGTTGGAGGGGTGCATGGACTCATGGACAGATGCATGGATGCATGCATGCATGCGTGGATTGATGCATGGATGCGTGAATGAATGTATGGATGAATGAATGGATGGGTGGATGGATGGACGCGTGGATGGGTCGATGAGTGGACACATGAATAGATGTGTGGATGTATTCCGGGATATATGGGTAAATGAATGGATGGATGGTTGGATGGATGAATGGATGGATGGATGAATTGAT
>NC_143014.1:264131101-264221101 GCF_055824585.1 Amblyomma mixtum | reverse complement strand
TGCACCCGCTCTTCTCTTCCAGCGGTCCGACTGTGGTCAAAGGCTCTTTCGTCGATGGGACGCGGCCACGCTATATGTGTATGCCTAACGCCGTTAGATCAGCCAATGGCTCGCAGACTTCGCGCGGCTGAAGAGGCTCGTGAGCACAAAGTGGTTGCCTGGCCGTTCCTGAACAAGGAGGCAACCACTGCGACGGCAGAGGCGGTGACACCACGACTAGCGCATTGTCATCTTGGCGGTCGCAGGTCTCCGAGCTCGCCCAACACCCGTCATCTGCCCGGGTCAGCCACCGCAGACTCAGGGCACTCGGCGCTGGCGATGGGTGGCACCAGCCCGCTCCAGGAAAAGGACCGTGGACCCCATGACAAATATCCCCCCGCAACTGGATCCATCCCGGCAGAGCCGTTTACCAACCTCCCAGTCACCGCCACGGTAAGGCGTTTTCGAAAATATCTTTCCTAAGTTCCTGCGAATAGACTCCTTGGCCGACATCGTACTTGGTCTGAACCAGGATACGCACCGCATATCTGAGAATGACCAGGAAGCTTGCTAAGGTAGCACTCTAAAAGGTTAATTTGCACTTTTTTCTTGAAGCGAGAGTTTCACACAACAAAAAACGCAGACCATTTAGCATCGCTATGCGCGGAATATCTTGCAGTATAGCGGTAGTTTCTTGAAGTACTTAAGCTCCTTCCCGGCTAAAGGCATTTGACTTGAAGGCCTTTATTTCGGAGGTGTATACTTTGAAACCATACACACAGGCCTTCACTGACGTGAAAGCCTGATAGGTGTACATACCTGGCATATTGCAAACCGCCTGCCTGCCAAACAGCAGGCTTCAGGGACATAAGTAGGTACGTACTGTACGTAAGCATGCCCGAAATCGGAAATACACCGAATAGTTCTACTGCACTAAAATTAGAGGGGGCACTTAAGCTCCGACTTTAGAGTATATATACGGAATTAGACATTCTCTACTTAACATTCAGAGATCCGCGGGAGTCCTCGTACCACTTCTGGCACAGTGGCCTAGCGGTCAAGCGACGCGCCACTCCACTTCGATGGAACATGCTGCCACTCCAGGAGATTGTTCAGCACCGAGTGCTCTTTCCGAGCAACCTCTCGCGACCAGTTTGTTCGAAATCCGGCGGCACACTTGTGATAACGCAACACAACCGCGTGACCTAGCTTAACCACCTCCCACCTAGGTAGCCTCTCTGGGGATTTTTGGCGGATTTTTCGATCGCGATCAGTGACACCGACTGCAGACGCCGACGCGAACAACGGACAGCAACGACGAGCCGCCGTATATGCGACACAGGCGCGTTAACGCTATCTGGATAAAAGGGGCGCGTACGAAATTATTATATGAACCATTAGATGTCATCTTCTTCTGAAGAATGCCACCTTATTGAGAAGTACCTGTCTCATAAATCAAACTCTACCGACGCTGGTTTGCCGTCTATAAACTACCAATTGTGTAATAGGACGTGGGTGCTTTTCGCCTACCTTAAGGTACCCGTTAAAGTATTATTTGCAGAGGTAGCTATATAAATCGCCTCAACCTTATTATTGTAATAAGGGAGTAATTACTCATTGGCATCCACCCAAGCGCAGCCATACGGCTACAAAGGAAAGCTATACAGCTTTCTCAGAAACTTCGTAGTTAAAGAAAAATTCGTCCTGGTCCGGGATTCGAACCCGAGACCAACGCTACACCGGAGCAGTCGCTCTACCAACTGAGCTAACCGGGACGGCAAGCTTACGGTAGGGCGAGAGCGAATTGATCAATAACTCGAAGTGGGAACAGTGTTAACACTGTAACACTGTTACAGTGTTACAGTGTTACCTTCTGTTAACAAACCAATTCACGCTCGGCGATCAGTCCCTAGCGGCTGCGCAGGAACTGACCAAGGCGGCGGCCAGAGCCGTGATGCAGCGGAGAGTGATACTGGTAAGAATCTCGGGCTCCAGGCAGGGCGTCATTGGAAACTGAACCTCGCAACGTTAAATGCGAGAACGTTATCCATTGAGGCTAGCCTAGCAGTGCTGTTCGAGGAACGAGCGGGTATTAAATGAGGTGTCAGAAGGCTTAGTGAGGTTACAACAGTTGACGCGTACAGGGTACTAAGGGGTGGGCACCCAGTCTGCAATCATGGATGAGTGGAGAAACGAGAACTAGGTGTGGGATTCATTATCAATCAAGATATAACTGGAAACAAAAATGAGTTCTTTCGTATTAATAAGAGGGTGGCAGCTATCGAAAATATGCTTAATAAGAGGTGAAAGCTGACGATGGCGCAGGCCTACGCGCGTACAGACGCGGGTAAAAAAGAATTGCACACATGACGGAACACCAGAGCACCGGAATGACAACGCGTGGTTCTGCGGGTGGCGAAGAGGCTGATAACGAGAGTGCCGGGCCGTTCCCATTATACTGTATTAGGGTGGCTCAGTGGACTGCCACGGACCAGCAAAATTTCTGGCTAAAAGCAGCGCTATCATCAATTGTTCCCTCGAGTTCCTTTTGCCAGACCATCGCGGACATAAAAAAAACAGTAATAAAAAGAAGCCATCTTTGCCCATGATAACCCAGCCAAAATAAATGCCGCATGCACAGTCACGTAGGCTCGGCATTTCAACGCTCGGGCGGTGGCACGCTTGATAAAGCTTACTTCCTGCCACAATCACAATCTAGCAAGCAAGGCAGTCTCTCGGAAGGACAAAACAGTGCCTTATGAGCCTTGATGGTAGTCGGCTGTTGTGGCCACGGGCCGAGAATCTTGGGCTCTGTGAAAGGGCGGGGATAATCGTAAAATGTTGGGCAGATTCGGTTCACAGATCCCCAGAATGGAAAGCGGTTGTGTCTGACATCCGGGACTGCAGCCCGCGGGCATTCCACTGAGAAATAAAAGCTTTTTTGACTTTCTTCGGAAAAGATAGTTCCGGGGGAGCCATGGTGTCTTCTATTGTAGAGCTGCAAGAACTGGCTGTTGCGCGTCCAGCACTTGCAATGCGTTGTGAGCTACTGGTGTGCGTAAGCCGGACAGCAGATCACGCATGACATTCATCAGTGGCGTGATGAAGATATGCAAGTGATCATATCAGAAGCATATCAGAAAACCTACGTTGGCTACCTTGGTAACGTGATTTCGTAGCGTCATCACAATCTGCACACCGGATTGTAAGCACACTGTACACCGTAGCAGGCGGCAGTTAAATTAATGATTGGCCGCGAGAAGTTGCTCTGGACGAGCAGCCTGGGTCGCACAGGCCCCACCAGTGGCAGCACCTGCCATCGCAGGGCATTGAAGCATTGCTTAATCACTGCACTACTCCGCCAAGAGTGATTTGGGGAATCGCAGTGATCTTTGAGTGTAAAGTAGAGAATGCAGTTCCCCATAAGCAATTCCGCATTTATGTCATTAAGGCGGATCTGAGGTGTTTCCTCCAATTTTTCAAAATTTTAGCTCGAAAGCACTCCTTCAGACGTACCCACCTCGAGCAAGAATCTTGTGTTGTGCGATCAAATTAACTTGGGTAAGCTCGGGAAATATCGGTGGAGCGCCGCGCCAGCTGTAGCCAATGGAAGGAGCGCGTGGCACCAGCTGCTTCTAGAGTGGAGAGAGGACGATGAATACCAAGAAACGCGGTTGTGTGTACAACAGCCCTGATTTTTAATAATATAGCGCGAGCGGCGACCAAACTGCTGGTCACCGCCTTATAATGGCGATAAGCGTGCAACGAGGCGAGAGTTGGCGCACGCGAACGAAGGCAGAGCGTCGTCCTGCTACGCGAGGAGGGACGTCAATCCCTCCTCGCGCTTGCGCAGCTGGGGCTCTCCGGGGCTCCGTGAAATCGCTCACACTTAGCGTAGTGTTGCTTTCGCAACAAAAGTCTGCTAGTAAAATCTGCTGTACCCACTGGTCATGTCTAAGCTTTTCCGAATAAAGCATCGAAGCGGAAACGTGTGTATAGCGATGAGGTTTAGCCCTCAACCGTAACTAAAAATGAATTGGCAAATTGGTCTTTGAAGAAAGGAAATGGCGCAGTATCTGTCTCACATATCTCAGTGGACACCTGAACATCAGCATAGGGGAATAGGGGAAGGTGGGAGTGAAAGAAGAAGGTACCGTAGTGGAGGTCTCCGGAATAATTTCGAGGATCTTTAACGTGCACTGACACCGCACAGCACCCGGACGCCTTTCGCGTTCCGCCTCCATCCAAACTAGGCTGACGCGGTCGGGTTCGGACCCGGGTTCCCCGTCTGGGTAGACTAGCGCCTTAACCACTGAGACACCGCGGCGGGTCCGTAACTACGGTTTTTCATAATACAACATTTTGGGCGAGTTGGTTACATACATTCATTATTACAGCGCAAAGACGGCACGAGACAAGGAGGGGACACAACAGCGCTGAAGGCCCAAGACTTCAAGCGGCCCGCGAACGCCCGGCGCGAATACCACAGCACGCGTCGTTACGAGCCCGAACAGGCGACGCCGCCTTTGATGGGCAAAGCCCCCGGAGCCGGCCGGCAGCCCAAGACGGATAGTCCGCTTCCTCAAAGGGGTCAATCCAAAGAGCCCGCCGGGAACAACCGACGCATCAGCCCTTCGGACGACGCCTGCGCAAGGGGTCAACAGCAACCTGCCAGAGGCGGTTGTCATTCGGCCGGTCGCAACCGAAATCGCTCCAACCGCCAATAATAATAATAATAATAATAATAATAATGTTTATTTCATCACCACGTTGTACATGATGATGCAGGGGACCGAAGTAAAAGCTGTCTTTCAACAGCTTGACAGAGCAACGGCCCCCCTTTTTGGCAGCATACAAAGTGGCGCAAAAACAAAATATACAAGGTAAAAAGGAAAATACGTGCGATGAGCACACCGCACTAAAAGACAGTACAGAAACATGTTACAAAACAGATGCACCTGGCACATATATTTAAAGCAGTACAAAACCATAAACACAAGACAAAAAGAAATAAGGAATTCTAATATTTAGCACAATGCAATTACATGGTAAAGACGCTTTAATAGAAAACATATGAATACGAGCCAGGAACACCAACAGTTCCAAGGCGGCTGTTTTCGTTGCATGAAGAATTACATGAAATGTCTACAAAGAAAGTAAGTTAGAAGTCTCTGAAATGTTACACATTGGGGTGTTATATTCTGTTTTAGTAGATCATTAAGAAGTCGTGGAAGACGGTTTTCTAAAGTCTGCAGACCGTACGTTCTTCGAAATGTATTAGTTTGCCACATGTCATTATTTCTTGTTTCATAAGTTTGTTCGCGCCTTTTCAGGCCTGAAAAATTTTGAATAAAAGACGTTTTATTCAAAAATTCCTGTTTAAGTGTTCGGCTAAGGCGATAGTCATAGATTTTTGTTACTGGTATAATTTTGTGCTCTAAAAATATTTCTCCTGTGTGATGTAACCTTGGTCATCTCTTAACAATTCGCATTGCCTTTTTTTGCAATACGAGTAATTTGCCTAGATTTTCCTGTGTTGTAGTACCCCAGATAAGGCTACAGTAGTTAAAGCGAGAATGGAATAAAGAGTGATAAACTAACATCATAACACAAGACGGCAAGATTTCACGGTTGCGATGGAGTATACCAATTATTTGCGACAACTTAGAAGTTATGTGGGCTATGTGATCGTCCCAGGACATTTGCTGATTAAAGACAACCCCCAGGGTTTTGAAATGTGCCACTATTTCCAGTGGACAAGATCGCAAACATAATTGCTTTGTCAGGTGAACTTGTTTATTCTTGGCCCGGAAGATAACTGCTTTTGTTTTGTTTACATTAATTTGTAATGCATTCTTTTGTGTCCACTGGTCTAGATGTTCGAGCATGCAGTTTGCAGTATCTATTAATTCATTAGCATTTTCACCAGCCAAGAACATGCTGGTATCGTCTGCGTATATAATAAATTTTGTGAAGGGAAATGCATTGACGATGTCATTAATATAAAGATTGAAAAGAAAAGGACCGAGTATACTCCCTTGCGGTACACTGCAGCGAACAGGGAGAGTTTCAGACATGAAGCCAGGGAGAGTTTCAGACACTAACAGCCTGCTGGCGATATTGAAGATATGACTTAACTATCGATGCTGCGTGCCCGCGGAAGCCGTAGCGTTCAAGCTTCTGGAGAAGTAATTGATGATTTATAAGGTCAAAGGCCTTTGTGAAATCAATGAATATTCCTAAAACTATCCTATTCTGTTCAAATTGTTTTAGTATATATTCCTTCTGATCTAACAGTGCAAATTCTGTGGAAAGGTGCTTTCTAAATCCATATTGTGATTTGGTAAGTATGTGGTGTCTGGATTCAAATGCCGCAAAGCGTTTATGAAGCGCTTTTTCAAGTACCTTTGAGAATATTGGAAGAATTGATATCGGGCGGTAATTGCCCAGCTGGTTCCTATCACCCTTCTTAAAAAGTACAGAACAGCGGGCAACTTGCATTTCGTGAGGAAAAACAGCATTTGCAATACATAGATTAATTATATGGGTTATGTAGGGCAAAATAATGTCGAGAATCGATCTTATGGGCCGTATCTGTAGTCCATCAATATCGCATGAAGTACTATTTTTAAGCTCTGTGAAAATAGTCATTATTTCGGCTTCATTAACAGGATTAAGATATATCGTTTTGTCTAGTAGTGGGACACAATTCAAGTCATTGTCTACGTCCGTGTCGCGGCAAAGGCCAACAAAGTACTTAAACTCGTTCGCTAAACCCTGGTCAGACACCTGTACCCCATTTAATTTCACTGAAGAAATTCCTCTGGCAGCAGTATCATTAGCTATAAGGTTGTTAAGTTTTTTCCAAACAAGGTCACTACGCCCTTTAGTTGATTCGAAATCATTTTTGAAATATTCATTCCTAGCTTTCCCAAGTTCTTTGTTTAGGCGGTTACGATATGCTTTGAAAATAGACAAATCATCCATCTCTTTTGTCCTGATAAATTTATGGTAGAGTCCATTCTTCTTTTTTATCTTAAGCAGGAGATCAGGTGTGAGCCATGGTTTGCGGGTTTTTTTAGTCCGCTTAAAAGTCTTTGTTGGGAAACAGGCCAGAACCAGTGGAATAAGGACAGGGCGAGACCAGACAATCCGGACGGTGGAAATCGCGGCGGGGGTGTGGCCGCTCACCGCAATCCGGGCACTTACGGCTGCCAAAAGGCGACCGGAGCTTCCAGACTTACAGGTCCAGCCGACACAAAAGCAGCGACGCCTCCGCCGCCCCGCCACCGTCTCGAGGACGTCACTACAACAACAAGCAGAATGCAGGAGGCGGACAAACGCAGGCCCGGAGGCAGTTCTCTAACACTAGGCCCGGTCCACAACCGGTAACCCCTCCCGCCGCAGCAGCGACCAATGCCCCTAGGGCGGCAACAGCCTGCAACAGCACCACCAGGTCTCCGACGCATTAGAATAAGGGCCCGGCCACTGGCGATCCTCCGTACCCATCGCGAAGGTCCCGCCGACAGCAACACCAACAGAAGCAGCGGTCTCACTACAACCAGCCCCGCAACAGCCGGATTAACGCTCTGGCGTCGGACACGTCTCCGCGGCAGGCCTCCCCCGATGGTCAGCGTTCTGCACGCGGGGGGGGGGGGGGGGGGGGGGGGTCGACGCGTTGCCCGAAGGTTCTGGCGACGATCTGCCGGACGATAGGTCACGTAGGCGCTCCATGTCCCTCAAGGGGCTTTGGGAGAAAACCAACCTGACCATTTTTCGCCGGCGGACGTCGCAGTGAACGCGGTGCATGTTTGCACACCACCAAGGCCGCCCGACTGCCGGACTGGAGCCATTCGTTTCGCCTGCATCAGCTGGCAACCAGGGTATATGCTGCCGCTTGTGATGTGACGGGAGTTTGATTCAAATCGGTGTCACTTGATTTTAAGCTTATCGCTGTGCCCACAGACTCGTATTCAGCGCACTGGCAATTTTCCACGAACTGTCCTTGTGTGAAAAATGACAGAAAGCTATTTTACTGCGGACGGAGCAAAAGGTTAAGCTCGCGAGGATGAAATTGAAGGCACTGACTGTCCGAGCGCGTCGGGTTTGCTGGCTTAGCATGGCAGCTCTCCTGTACGTACCTTAGGTGTTTCATGAACACACCTGACTATATCGACGTCCCCCCTATTTCGGCGCTGTTGTGTTCCCTTCTTGTTCTGTGCCGTCTTTGCGCTGTAATAATAAATGTAGGTTTGTCATATTTTCGCAGATATTCGTGTTAAAGTGGACAGCCCTAACAGAATGTCTTAACTGTGCCCAGTTATCCTCATTCTTTTCGAATAGTGCTTCGCGCGAGATTTCCATGCTTGTTCGCGCTCGGCAGTTCTGTCCTAGCCTGCATTCGAGCTGCAACTTCGCTCCCATGGGCATTGCGCAAATTAGTCTAACCTTCATTTTATTCCGAGGGTATTCTGATTTAGTGAACCGGTACCAATCAGGATTAGGCTTACAAGTCGGGGACGCTAGTTTGGAAATACCTTCCCCGGAGGCTTCAATGCGATAAACGCCACATTTAGCGACACCTTGCCTCCACTGCGCGGCCATGTCGCATCACCAGCAGCGCCGACAGGCGGCGCCTGGCTGAAGGGAAGCGTAGCGCTCGCTTGTTCCCACATGTGTCTTGCTTTTGCGCTTTGGTGGTTTTAACGTTTTTATCCTTTCTTGTGCCAACGCATGGTATGTCTTTGGCATTTCAGTCTAATGACATGACAGCGAAACCACCCAGTGCTTGCAGTTCCATTTCAAACAGAGCGATGCGTCTTCGCCATGGTTGTACAGCGTGTCACGGGCAGCTGTCGCGGATCCGGTAGCTCCCCGAAAATCGTGCCACGCGAGGAAAAGCTTGCACACTTGAAACGAAGTTACTTTCAATCGAATTATTTTTTTGGCTCTTAAATTGGGGAAGTGGTCCTTAAAACAGCTCTCAAACACTTTCCAAGGAGAGCACATCAAGTAGCACAATCAGTGCATTGTACTCTCATAAAATCCTGAGCCCCCCGCCACCACCCAAAATTTAGACAACTGTGGCAGCCCGCAATATGAAAATGATAAACCATTGAAGCCTCCTCGGCCCTCGCCGCCTCTTTTTGCCTCTCTCTATAATCTTCTTATCGTTTGATAATTAATTTAACTATTTTATTAGCGTAGTTATCTTAAGCTTTATTTAAGGATCGATTCAGTAACTCTCGTTATACCTTCTTTTATCTTAATCAAAGGTTTCAATTTTTCAAATTTGACACCGTGGTTGCTTTCCCGTTCACTTTCTATATTCCCGTCCAGCTTATTTAAAAATCCATGGTTTTTCTGATAATTAACTGAATAATCTATGTCAATGAAACTTTTTATTCGATTGACTATCCCTGATGAAATACATTTGAAATCATTTGAATTTTTTTTCGTTCTATTGCCTTTTTTTTCCACTGTTTTGGCTGTACAGGGCGGTTTTCCCGTCCACTCACTATATCGATGTCCTCCTTATTTCGGCGCTTTTTCGACATTTTTATCTCTAATTAATTAACTAATCATCCTATCGACATATTTTTTTTGCGATCATCACAACTGCTGGGGACATGTTTTGCAGGCACAGTTTGCGAACACGTTTTTGTGAAACGGCCACGCCGACAGAGCCTAGAAATGCCTTCGCCTTAATAATACTACTCTACACGCTACCGAGTTTCCGAGCTCTTCCCGGCGACTTTTTCATGCCCGCTTCCTCCTCCGTCGCTCGAACCTGCGTATTCAAGTTGAGAGGTAGCTATTGGTGAGATTCTTTCAGACGTTAACCAGCTACCACGGCTGCGACCAATAAACAGCGTAATTCCGGCAGGTCAGGAAGCTTCACTCAGGCAGGTTGGCGTGGCGTAGGAGCGCCGACCTGCCTACGTGCAAAAAGTGACGGTAGATTTTCACTAAAAAGTTTGACTACAGAAAACTCAGCTTCTATACACCGAAGTAAAAATTCTTGCTGGTCAATATTCGTGAAGCGGCGGGCTTTAACAAGCCTGCGTACTGCAACTTCATTATACCCCTTTACGAACCCCTTTAACGAGCTTCAGCTTTTACGCGAGTGTATAGAGGGTGTTCAGTGAACACTCTAAAATTTTCAGGAATACCCTTTTTGAGGCAGATATATGGCAGAGTTGGCGGACACCACAAAACCAGCTATTCGTTTCAAGTAGTAAGCTAGTTATATAATTTTGAATAATTAATCTTTCAACTACGATAGTTAGGCGCCTAGTTGCAGTTAGAGATTTGTAGCCGGTCGTTCTCAGCACCCATATCAGTTTTCGGAATTTCGATAATGCGATTACCCTAGGCACTCTGGCTCGACAAATTCTGCCTGTATGCTGCGAATATAGATGCGCTTACGAAAGCATGCAAGCAAAGCAACCGCTCCAGTGCACGTAACTAAACGAAAACGCCAACATTTGTTCAGCGACAGCGCCAAGGATAATCGTGTTTTCGATATTCTGAAAAACACTATGGCAATTACTCTCGACATGCTACAAATCTCTCATTTCAATTAAGCACCTAACTTCATTAGTTAAAAGATATTTATAAAAAAATAGTTATGCAGCTTACTGCTTCAAACGATTCGGTGGATTTTTGGTGTCCGCCAACATCGATAATACTACACCGCAAAAGCCATAATTTTGCATCAGAATGCCTATTTTTGTCGATTGGCCTATTTTTGCCTCTTTTTGAAGAAAGGCATTCTGGTCTCAGCGAACACTGGAAACACTATGCGGCAAGAGCCATATTTGTTCCGCAAAAAAGCGTATGGCTGAAGAATTTTTAAGTGTACTCACTGAAACACTGGTACATGGTATATGGTCAAAGCCAAGAGCACCGTAATGCTTCCTGTGGGGTATGAAATTTAAGTTGCCGAGACATGGAATGGAGGAAAAAGGAAGGAGGTGAGGGCTTTTCAGCAAAGTAGACAGATCTCTAGTGTGTTTTTAAACTTCAAAGAGAGAACCGGACTACCCATGTAAAGTCATATTCATTGCAAACTACGGCTGAGAGATTCGGAGTAGTTCTGTCTACATGCTCTTCTATGGTTTCCAATAGAAATGTTCCCGGGAACCCGTTCCCATTGATATGTTGTAGTGACGGCAGTCCACCGGCCAGGAAGAAAGCAAGAGGACTTGCAAAGGAAAGTCTTTATTTGGGCTGACTTGCGCCCGAAAAAGAAATAAAGCAACAAAGTGCACGTCAGTCGTCGAACTACGAATGCCCGCCGCATGCTGCATCGCTGAATATAAAGCCGGCAAAGAAACTTCAAGATAACAGGTCAAAATTTATGTCAGTAACTTGGAAAAACGTAGGCGCAGTTCTTGATCGCTGCGGTCAATCGAGATTAGACCGCTCGCTTCTCGCCTCACGAACAAAAATGACAACGCCTCGCTCCTGCGTCCTTGAGCGCTAACAAACGGACGCTACGATGATACGTGTCACTATGTGGCCTCCACATAAATACATTGCAACTTCGCTCTCTGGAGTGAAGTAAAATACTGCAGAGAGATGTTGCAAAAGCTTTTAACAATGATTCACCGCTGTAAACCCCTGCACACCATTTCTGTCTTTTTTTTTCTTACGGCACTCTCTAACCCAACATATTTTATAGGATCTGCATACGTTATGCGTTATCTTTGCAGGTTTTACATAACTGCGAGGCATCAGGCTTGTTTCTACTGCATAACTAGCGAAAGAGGGCGAGAACGAAAAACGCAAATTCACCTACCTAACATATCTTGGAGGCATCGGTTGACCGTCAGCCTTCTTCTAGCAGCTCTTCAGTTACAGCCGCCCTCACGTCATAAAATGATCATCACAATGTCATCGCCCATCAAAGCTGATGCGTCGCAGTTTACGCACGTCGACGTAGCTGAGGTAGTTCCTAGCGATAGTTTTTTGCAGGATTGCAACAGGGTGGATGGAGCCTCAGAAGAAAAGGCTTGCATCATTTCGATAGGGAATCTCTACAAAGAGCTGCGATCGCCTCTCGCTGTATTTTAAGCAAAGACATCAAGCAGTTTTCCACATATCATCCGCTCCACTGCAACTGACGCTTGAACTGTTTTACAGTGAGGGCCGATGTCGTATCTACATCGTATGTCTAACGGTAGTGTTTTTTTATGCACTATGCGAGTGTTCTTATGCAGTATGCCGATGGCTTCATGTTCTCGAGGAGGCCCGGGTCCGGAAAGGAGCCCTGATGATGCCTTTGAGAAATATTCAGTAGTAAAATATGGAATAATGCGTCAAACATAGTCTCGCCTATGGCATTACTACTGACACAAAATGTCACGGTATAACGATATCCTTGCCAGTGGTTTTTGAACCACCACTTACATTTTTCCTTCTAAGCAAGAATTCCTCCGAAAGCAACCGCACACAGCCTCATCATGTAGCCGCCTTTTTCCGAGCATACGAAATTTGCAGGCGATTTGGGGGAAGCCCGTTAAGTTAACTGCACTGTGGTCTCAGTTACTTGAGACCACTGACAAGATACAGTTACTGACAGTTACTCTGATCACACAAGACAAGATACTGCATCAGAGTGGCTACGTCGAGAGTAGTGTTTGGACAGTAAAAATTTTACAAATATTAGGAGACCATAGAGCTCCGGGGTAAGATTATGAAACGATAGCATAAATGGGTTCATTTCTATATGCGGAATCGGTCATTCTCTACTTTACATTTATAGCCGCTGGGGGTTCTCATGCACTCCTGCGGTTAAGGGATGCCGCACTGCGCTTCGATAGCAAGCCATGCCACCAGGGTGCTTGTGCGATTGCATGTTGAAAAAAACAGCGACAAAAAGACGACCACGGAAGAAAGGGCACGCCCACGATGGTCCCCTTTCTTTCGTTGTCGTCTTTTTTGAGCTGTTTTTTTTCGACAAGCAACCACGTGAACTCGCGTCGGTCTTGTGCCACCCGGGCTGGTCTTCCCGCCCAACCTCTCGCAGCGATTAATTCATTTAATTGCCTCCTGCCGTGGTAGTCAGTTTGCTCACAATCCCGTGGGCAGGATGTGGTCACGCCACAAAGTCACGCAACCTCGGTGGCCCACCTAGCTTGCCGCAGCGCCCGGAGCAACCGGCCGCTCCGGATGCCAGGGTCACCAAGTCGCCGACGCCGACGCCGGACAATTGTTTATTAGAGGGCCGCTCTTAAGTTCCCGTTTCTGCGTTTCGCTGCGTTCCGTCGCCGTTGTCGTGGCCGTTGTCCGTTGTAACCAGCAGTGGACAATCTTGAAGTTGCGAAAGCAGTGGAGGGGGAGCTTGGAAACGAGAAAGTAAAAGCGCAACCTCCTCCCCTCCTTAGCAACTGACGCACCAGTTGGGAGCGCAGCTGTGCATAGCAACCGTGACGTCACACAGTAGTGGTAGAACCAGCACGCGCGCGACGGTGGCGGCAGCTATTGCCGTTACTTCGGTAGACGTCTCGGTACAGTAGAATGAGTGACACGCATGGCTCCGAAGCGGTTCAGAGATTCCGCGCCAAGCGGTTCGGTGAATCGGTAGTGGGTCGACCACAATGCTTTCGCCCAGCACACTTTAGAATTTCCAAAGTATCTTCGGTATATTTTTGGGGAAATGAAATGCGCAGTATCTGTCTCCATCAACTGCTAAACCATTGGAGTGCGGACTTGGAAAGCAGAGAGTAAAATTTGTTTTTCAGGAAAGGAAATGCGCAGTGTCTCACACATCTCGGTGGACACCTGAACCAGAGCTAAGGTGCATAAGTGCCCTCATGGAACAGTGGACACCTCAATCTTGCTTTAAGCATCGTGGCGATAGTGACAGATGTGCGATGCATGCTTTTGCATTGATAACGTTGGGACAGAAACGCTGACACCTGCCAGGGTGGCAGGGTGAGTGGGGACTTTTATGTATATATAAAGACAAGCGGGAATTTCTTACCACTTATGCTGGAGAACAACCCGTTCCTCTCTCTCGTAACGGCTCCCAGAGCTGTGACAACCTCGAGAAATACTTGCGCAGACCTCGTCTTTGAGAACCAGGCATTGGTCAGCAAGTCGAGCATATATCCATCTATTTCTCCGTCCACAAACCTTCCTTTATGACATTCAATAACTGTTAGTGGAGTGTTTCTTGAAGAAGGAAAATGTGTAAAAAATAAGTTGTATGCAATTTTAAATACATGCCTTGATCGAATTCTTTGCTCAATATATCGAAAAGCTGAAACAGCTGTTAAGTTGCGCTCAAATTTCGCATTAGGAAGTAACGTCTCGGCGCGGAACGTGTCTTTCCTCCGCGGCGGTAGAAACCACGAGCGTTTTAGCTTGCACCAGAAACAGCCTTCACACGATGTCGTTGGTTATGACGACCGCCACCGGTTGCTAAAAGCTTATTCGAATAGACTGGCGTAGTGCAGGGCATGCCTGCACATGTGCCAGTATGTGAACCAGGCACGTCACCAGAGATTTTCTCCGGAGCGGCGAGAAGTAACATATTCTATCGGGGACCAGCAAGCCCTGCAAAAGCACGCTAAAAGCATTGTGTGTGTGTTGGGCGGCGGTGGGGGGGGGAGGTCTTGAGGCGGCTGGATGCGCCCCTCATCACAAAATTCCTTTCTACCCGTCAAAGAAGTGCTGCTTGAACAAACAGGTATGCTAGATTATCAGACTCAGACTATTACTTCCAACATACATTCCTTTAGACGTTTACACAGCCGGAAACTGCATTAACTACGTACGTGACGACGTGCACTTGCACGGACTAAGTAAAGTAAAGTTGGGTTATAGGGGACCATTATTTCTCAAGTCAGCTTAATTGGAAGTAGGTTTGCTCTAGAGAGGTGGTACGGTGGGGTAGAAAGGTTGTCGGAATATTTGCCGTTCCCTAACAGAAAAAAAGCCCCTATGATTATGGTTTCTCATTAATGTTTTTGACCAGCACAGCTTTTGTGTGCTTTTAAAATTTGTGCTTCTGCGGCTCTAACTTTGCGGCGTCATCCTTAGGTCATTTTCTCTCCAGGACTTCTACCTGTTTTTTAGTTTGTTTTGACCGCTTCGTTCATCAGCCTGGCCAACATCATATGAGGTGTTTGTTGTTAAGCCAATCAGAAACGTCGAGTACTCACGCCATCTCCGATCCGCCCGAAGATTGCTAGACGCTGTATGTTAAAACTGAGACCCAAAAGTGGCCCATTTCAAAGCACTGACATCTTTCAAATGTGGTTGTTGTGAGCACACTTTTTTCAGAACGATTGGAGCGCTCACTCTCGCTCTTCAAATCATCACGCAAAAAATGGCCGTCTGTATTATGCGGTCTCAAAATAATTGTGAAGGTCGTTTATACGTCTTAACTACTTTTGAAGCGGATTTGTTACTCAGTTAGGTGCATACTAAACGATGTGCTGTCTAACTGACGTGCTGTCTTAGGAGTGGTTTTATTGCGCCCTTTTTTTAATATTCATGAAGCGGTCGTCTACCGCTTTCGTCTTGTCTCTCTCTCACCCCGCAAGTGTAGTACTGTGCCACGTGCAATGCTCCCTCGGCGGTGTGTTCAGCGGTTGCTGCAAGTTGCTAGCGGAGTGGGACTAGGAGGCCATGTTTGCAGTTTCGACTTTTGGGCCTGCTGATGTATATATACCCCATAACCATGTACTGTAGTCTAACTATGAAATAAACTTGATATGATTTGAATGCTCGCTGTGGTCGCTGCATCTGAGATAGAGTGGATTGTCACCTTCCAGCTGTACGTTGTAATTCGATAACGTTAGAGATGTCGTCAAACCGAAACCATGCCGTTGTCGCATTTGTCACAGGATTCGCTGATTGGTCGAGCTAACTTTATGACCTTGTGACGTCATCACATTGCGGCCACTGAAACAAGTGATATCCTAGCCACCGTGTTGTAAGCAACCTCCCAATGTAGCAGGTGGCAATTACTTCTTCGACAGATACACGTGAAATTGTGATGTCATAAAAACCTGCCCTCCTGGTTGTCAGAACCTAATATTTCATAGGAACCTAAAGAAAAATAAAAAATAAAAAAGTGATATATGGAAATGCCGCCAACGGGAAAACATAGCGCTTACCTGCTACTGCAGCTAGCAGCACAAGTATGACAATGTATGGGTCAAAAATTGCAATACACACACACGCACATACACACGCACACTAGCACACATGCGCCCACACACGCACACAGTGCGCGTACACGGCTACAAACCCAGGTTGCAACAGAAGCTGCTATAATTATGAAATCTAATGCTATACTGCCGCATTTTTTTCGAGACGTTACCAAGTACAGCGTTAGCTTTAATAAGCTTGAATATTTTATGCAATTATGTAAAGTGTGATAATGTTTGTTACTGCGCAGTTCAGTATGCAATTCACACTAGAAGAAATAAGGCGCTACAAAATACATGCGACGAGGCAGGACGACGATTCTTTATTCTTTTGAACACCGATTTTGACAATTCATTTGAAGCAAATGTTTTTAGGATTTTAAATGTCTTTAACAATAAAGCCCGTGGCATAGTTATTACACACGAGCTACCAAGGAGAATCGAGCTGCAGTTTTTAGACTTTAAAACCAGCGTTCCAGGTAGAACGCAAGTGTGACCCAGTCTGACACTGGTTCACATACTGAAAATACGCCTTTGTTGCATAGCACACGTGCAGGCGGCGTGTACTGCACTACGCCAGTTTATTAGAGTACGCATTTAGCAGCCGGTGACTGTCGTCATAAGCAATGGGATCGTGTGAAGTTTTATACGCGTGCAAGCTAAAATCCTCGTGGTTTCTCCAGGCGCGGAGGAAAGACCCCTCCCGTGCGGTCGCGGCGGGTGTGCGGCCAGAGCGACGAGGTCCCAACAAGTTGGAAATTTTTCGCCCGACGGACCGCCCAAATAGCTCAGTCGCTTGCATGTGAAGCAGCGCTAATTGTGAAGACACTCCGTGATATTCGCCCATAGGAGATCGGCGGTCGCGTTGCCATGTGCACTGGTGAGCAACTAGCCGCCATACCTGCAGACAGATCTCAATGTGCGCTTCCCGATGCTAAGGTCGACACATACCTGACAACACAGATTGTGTGGGGCAGCGAGGCACGTCTCATTGTCCAGACCTGTGCGAAAAAAAAAATATTTCGCACAAATCACATGAAAAGTAAAAACCATATCTGCGCAGAACGCTTTTCTGCACTCAACTGAAGCTGGCCGTTTGGCTCATCAAATCATTCATTTAGGAAGAAGTGATATAAAAGAGTTGGTTCAACAGTTAGGTGTGTTTAAAGTGCCTAATGCTATGAGGGATGAAGTAGAGAAGAGCCCCGGATAATTTCGATCCCCTGAGATTCTTAACGTGCATTGACATCGCACAGTTCACGGGCCTCAAGCATTCCGCCTCCAGAGAAATGCCCATAGCCGTTGAGACAAAAAAAAAACCTTCTGCGATATTTTTTTCATTCAGAGAGGTTAATTAATGGGAAATATAATTTTGTAATCATTTTTAACGCGAAAGTGCAGTACGTACATCTCGGAAAAGAATTTTACGGCGTCAGCTACTGTTTGACCCTCGCATCCGGAGCGGCCGATTGCTCCGGCCCCTGTGGCAAGCCACGTGGGCCACCGAGGTCACGTGACCTTGTGGCGTGATCACATCCTGCCCACGGGATTGTGAGGAAACTGACTACCACGGGTGGAGGCAAATAAATGAATTATTCTTCGCGAGAGGTTGGGCGGGAAGACCAGCCCGGGTGGCACAAGACCAAGGATGCAAAACTGGGCGAGTTCGAGTGGTTGGTTGTCGAAAAAAACAGTGCAAAAAAAACGACGACGAAAGAAAGGGGACCAATGTGCGCCTCCCCTTTCTTCCGTAGACGTCTTTTTGGCGCAGTTTTATCCAACATGGAATCGCACAACCCCCCCCGGTGGCATGGCTTGCCATCAATGGGCAGTGGCGCATCCCTTAACCGCTGCACCACTGCGAAAGGAGTGCATGTGAGCCCCCAGGGTCTATAAATGTAAAGTAAAGAATGACCAATTCCGCATATATAGATATAAACAAATTAGTGTTATCGGGTCATATTCTTAAAGCGGAGCTGGAGGGTCTCCTCCAATTTTTTTAATTTTTTACTGTGGAAGCTTTACTCTGGACGTAGCCACTGTGAGGCAGTATCTTGTCTTGTGTGATCAGAGTAACTCACGTAAGATTGGGTTAGTTCGGAGAAGCGTCGAGGAATATACAGCCAATGGGAGGCCCGTATTTATTCCAGGATTCTCACAGCTCTGCAACCTGATATACAGCAATATCTCCACCGCAGTTCAAGGCATCTGCAGTTTTCGCGTCAATATTTGAGTTGTAAATCTAAATTGTACTTTACTTCCAACCGGAATGTTTTTCACCGGCGAAATTTTCGAAGAATCATGCGGTAGTTTTTACTTGTATTCAGATCCACGCAGAGTTTCTCGTTCTTTTTTAACGAACTTATCTAAATTGCTAATAGCATTGTTGAAAATCTTACTCATTACCGCTAGCGCCACGCAAACATCAGGTGGAGGAGGATAACATTGCAAGTTATTTCCGAAAGGAAAACAGAACAACATTAATTCCTGTGAAGACTACACAGGAGTGTTTCATTATTTGAAATCGGCAGATTGATACGCGCTACCTTACCGTAGCCTACCTCCCGCTCTTCGTAGAAGATAAAAGATAATAAGGCACCGCTGCTTGGGAATTTCTATGAAAATCTATCATCAACTAAGCGCCGCTTTTTCGCCCTATGAAGTACTAGGAGCGCTCGGTGCGGATATAGTCATATGTGGCGCTGGACACGCATCGCCATGAACCCACTCGTTGCCTTCAATGACAACTTGTACAGGCACCAGATAGTTCAAAGGGTACGCCTCGGATGGTGATCTGAAAATGGGCAGAGGAGCCCACTGTGCGGTTAACTTAACGGGCTGCCCCCAAATCGCCTGCACATTTCGTTTGCTCGGAAAAAGGCGGTTAAATGATGATGCATGTGTGCAGTTGCTTTCGGAGGAATTCTTGCTTTGAAGAAAAAATGTCAGTGGAAGTTCAAAAACCTCAAGCAAGGAGAGGGATATACCGTCAGATTTTGTGTCAGTATTGATGCAATAAGCGAGACTATCCTTTGGCGCATTATTCAACGTTTGGCTACTGAAAATTTCTCAAAGGAGCCGTCAAGGCTCGCTTACGGTCCCGGGCTTCTTCGGGAACAACATGAGGTCATCAGCAGGAACATCAGCTAATTGCATAAAAAAAAAACGTTAACGTTAGACACACGACATGTATTCGGCATAGGTCCTCACTGTAAACGAGTTCAAGCATCACTTGCAGTAGAGCGGATGGTATATGGAAAACTGTTTGATGTCTTTGCGTCAAATACAACGAGAGAGGCGATCGTAACTCTTCGTACAGATTCCTTATTGAAATGATGCACGCCTCTTCCTGTGAGGCTCTAACCACTCGGTTGCATTTCTGCAAAAACTATCGCTAGGAACCACCTCAGCTACGTCGACGTGCATAAACTGCGACGCATCAGCTGTGATGGGTGATGACATTGTGATGATCTTTTTATGATGCGAGGGCAGCTCTAAAGGAAGAGCTGCTAGAAGAAGGCTGACGGTCAACAGGTGTCTCCACGATGTGTTGGGTAGCAGATTTTGCGTTTTTCGTTCTCGCGCTGTTTCGCGCGTTATGGAGTAGCAACAGGCCCGATGCCTCGCAGTTGTGTAAAACCTGCAAAGAAACCGCATAACGTTTTCAGATCCTATAAGATATGTTTATTCAGACGCCAAGTTCCAAAGGAGAGAGTGCGGTAAGAAGAAAAAAAAAGGCTGAAATGGTGTGCAGGGACTAACAGAGGTAAAACTTTAATGACAGTTAGAAAGATTTTGCAACTTCGCTCTGCGGTATTCTACTTTGCTCCAGAGCGCGAAGTCGCTCCGTATTTTAGTGGAAGCTACATAGCGGCATGCATCCTTGTAGTGTCCGTTCGTTCGCGCTCATGTGGCAGGAACGGGCGTTATTATTTTTTTTTCGTGACGCGAGAAGCGACCGGACTAATCTCCATTGATCATAGCCATGATGAACTGAATCTACATTTTTGCAGATTACACCAGTTGATTTTGACCTGCTATCTCGAAGTTTCCTTGCCGGCTTTAAATTGAGCAATGCAGCGAGCGGCGGGCATTCGTAGTTCAACGACTGAGAAGCACGTTTGTTGCTTACGCTGTGGAGCACGTTTGTTTTAGTATTATCGATGTTCGCGGACACCAAAAAACCATCGAATCGGTTTAAGTGGTAAGCTGTTTAATTAATTTTTAATAATTATCGTTTTAAGTAACGAAGTTAAGTGCCTAGTTGAAATTAGAGGTATATAGTATGTCACAACTAGATAACACTATTTCACAAATATGTGCACTCTAATAGAACTAGTTCATTTCGCCTCGATATCCCATCGCGCACGTCAAAAAGATTACAAAATCAGCTCTGTTTCGCAAGGATATATGGTGATACATACGCTTTCAATTCAGCTGCACTACCACGAGCCATCAGATTATGGAATGATCTACCAGACAACATCGCTTCCGTATCTAATCTCGATTCTTTCCATACTCAGCTCACCACACATTTCACTGAAACCGTCATTTAGCCCGCCTCCGTTGAAATCTTTCTTTATTTCTTATTTTTTGTACTTTACTTTGCTGCTACTGACGTGCCTTCTTGATATTTTCTTACTTATGTTTGCCTATTACGTTCCCGTGTTTGCCTTAATCACGTTATATTACTCATTGTTACATCGTTCCGCGAGTACATTATTCTTTATGGTTGTGCTTAATTTGTGTCGCGCATTTTTATTTTGTTGTTGTTGTTTCCGCCTTGTTTTTACTTCTCTAATTTTTTGACATATTGTTTATCATGACAGTATGTTTCCCTTCTGTTTCATTGTTATTAACCCTTTCAGCCCTGAATTTTTTTTGCTACTTCAGGAATTTTTCTAAAGTGTTATTTTGCTTCACTGCCACCCAAGGAACGCAGTAAAGCAAAAAATTTCTCTAGGACTCCCTTGGTTTTAAAGATGGCGTCGTGTCCTATGTATAGGACACCAGGGCTTAGTGGTTGCAAGAACAAAAAAAGGCAAAGTTTGACGTTACTCTTTATTTCAACACTTTAACAAAAATTCAAACATTGAGAACAAACATGCTGGTTGCGTTGAGGTGTAGCTAATACTGGATGTTGATTAATCCGTGTGAAAAGTTTTGAAACAGCTGGAATGAGATAACCTTGATAAACGAGGAAGTCGTAGAAAATCCCCAAGGCGCCGCACAGCATGAAAACTTACACTTTCCACGTATTTGGTTTCCCTTTTATTTATTATTTTATGTCTCGCTGTCCTTTGAACGGAATGATTTGCTCATCGCTGCAAAGATGCTCCTCGAAAGAGAGGTTTAGGCATCTTTCACGAAATGTGTCCAAATCTGTCCTGACCTTTCAGAAAGGATCATTGCTGGTGTGGTCTTGTTACAAAGCTTGTACGTGCATTGCGCGTGCCGTGCTCCCATGGAACACAAATGGACGCTCGGGATAGAAAGAGCGTTTATTCATCTCGATCAGCCAGCTTACATAGCGTGACCGGGCGAGGGTAAGGGGAGGAAGGGACGAGGGAAAGTGTGAGGAGCATGCGCTTGGCGTTCGCTGTAGTGAGGCATAGCGTTCGCCGTAGTGAAGGCAGAGCGTTCACAACAGGTCTCCGTTCACGTCTACAATGTGCAAGCAGATTCTAGCCGTGGCTAGCGAAAGACACCCATCGCTAAATGCAGTGAAATCAGCTTTCTGATTTCTTCTTCGTCATCTCAACGGATTTTCCTTCTTGATAAATAGAATACATGTTTGTTTCCTCGGTAAGAACAGCAAAAAACACTCTTCGGCACGTACCGAGAAAAATACGCATACGGGGTCGGTAGACCATCAAGATCATTCTCATTCTCGTCACCAGATTATTGAGGGTGATACGTGGCTGCTAGCTTATTGAAAGCTCTCCTGCACCACGACCTGTCTTCCGGTGTTGCTTTCTCAACTTCATCACCGCTGGAGGCAGCCGAGAGCTCAAATCCACGTCCTCCTCAGTGTCTTCAACCTCCGACAGGTAACCATCCTTCAGTGCAGCAAACATGGCATCTGGATCCTCGAGACGCAGATGTCTTAATTGAGGCCGCTTTGCCGTTGAGTAAGGTCACAGTTTTTGCCTCTGCAATAAAACAAAAACAAAAATTAGGCATTACCAAAAAAAAATGTTCCGCACTTGCATGCACACGCGCCGGTGGTTTATAACCACTGAAGCCTGGTGTCCTATATATAGGACACACCTATTGCGGCGTGCTATGACAAATGTACTAACCGAACAGAAAACGTTCTGCAACTGTTAAAGCCTTTAGTGTCTTTGAAATAACCTGCAAAATTCTAACCGCGAACACGCTCTCGGGTATGGAGTAAAAAAATGGCAAAATAGCACTTACCATTGCAGCCGCCGTTCCCATCTTCCGCCAGTTTGTTTGTTTACTCTCGGCGCTACGATGAGGAAGACAAAGGAGAAAGTGATGTCTGTGCTTATAGGAATGCCTTGGGAGTCGGCTCAGTTCTTGTTTCAGTTTATCGGGCATTTTAATAATGACTTATAGCCGTTTTGCTTCGTGCCCTTTTTATAGGACACCAGGGCCGAAAGGGTTAATGCATCGTATTGTTGATTTATTTTTTGTCATGATCCTATGTTTCCCCGTTTGTTTCCTATGGCTGTTAATGTACCGTATAGAATTTTTCGCCCCCCTTGCACAATGCCCAATGGGCCTGTAAGGTATTTCAAATAAATAAATAAATAGACAGTAATTGTCATACCCTTTTTTTAGAATTTTGAAAACACGATTTCTCTTGGCGCTGTAGCTCGTCAAATATTGACTTTTTCGTCCAGTTAACTTCATCGGAGCGGTTGCTTTGCCAGCATGCTTTCGGTACCGGATGTATATTCGCAGCATGATGCCAGAATTTTTCGAGCCAGAGCACCTAGGGTAATCGCATTTTCGATTTTCTGAAAACTAAAATGGGTGCTACTAACGACCGGCTACAAACCTCTAATATAAGATAGGCGCCTAACTCTACAGTTTATAAAGGTAAAGGTCATTTGTGAAGGGGCAGGACTCGCGTCAAGCCGTTGTTACGGCTTTTTGTCCCGTCTCCTCCTCTGAAAAAGGAAATAAAAGGAATCGAATTGAATTGAATGATTCAAAATTAGTTAACCAGCTTACTCCTTCAGACGATTCGCTGGTTTTTTGGTGTCCGCCAACACTGCCATATTTTTGTCCCCAAATGCGTATTCTTTAAAATTTTAGAGTGTTCACTGAAACACCCGGTATGCACTCATGTAAGAGCTGAACACTCGTTAAAGGGGCTGTTAGAGGGCCTCTAATAAAGTTGCGTTATGCCGGGTATGGTAAAGCCCGCCCCTTCACGAATATTGACCAGCAGGAATTTTAATTCGCTTTGTAGAAGCTGAGCTCTCTGTACTCAAAATTTGTAGTCAAAATGTGTAGTCACTTTTTGGACGTAGGCAGGTCGGCGCAACTTTGCCAGCCCAACCTCTCTGAGCGAAGTTCCGTGACCCGCCGAAGCTACGCGGCTTGTTAGTTGCAGCCGATGTAGCTGCCTGACGTCTGAAAGAGTGTAAACATTAGCCAGCCACCTCTAAACATGCACATATACGCAGGTGCGAGCGACGGAGCAGGAAGCGAGCAAAGAAAAGTCGCCGGGAAGGTCGTGATTTCGCGTGATTTTCGGGCGTGATTTTGAGTTCTCTGTTATGCGTGATATGTTATTATTATTGCGAAAGCATTTCTATGCTATGTCGGCGGGGTTGTGTCACAAACACGCTTCAAAACGTGTCTGCAAAACGTGTCCGCAGCAGCCACGATGTTCTCAGGTGAGGTTGCATGTAGCGAATGGTTGTGATGTATAGAGGACTTGCGCAAAAAAATATGTTGATAGCATGATCTGTTAAGTAATTAGAGTCAAAAATGTCGAAAAAATGTCGCATTAGGGAGGATGTCAATATAGTGAGTAGACAGGAAAACAGCCGTGGAATCCAAAATAGTAGCAAAATAGTCAAAGGAGTGAAAAAAAGTTAGAAATGAATTGAAATGTATTTGACCAGTAATGGTCAATCGATCAAAAACAAGTTTCATTGACATAAAATAATTAGTTAATTATTATCTGAAAAATCTTGGACGGTTGAATCGGCTGCATGGGAATACAAAGAGTGGACGGGAGAGCAACCACTGTATCAAATTTGAAAAACCGAAATCGATGATTAATATAAAAGAAGGCATAATCAGAGTAAATAAATGCACCTTTAAATAAAGCATATGATAATTACAGTAATTAGGTAGTTAAAATAATGATCAAAGAATAAGAAATTTATAATAGAGGCAAAGAGCGACGACGAGTGTCGAGGAGGCGTCAATGTTTTCGCATTCTCCCAATGCGGGCTGCCGGAGTGATCTAATTTTTTTAGCTCAGGTTTTCATGGGAATACAGTGCACTGATTGTGCGAGTTGATGTGCTCTCCATGGAAGGTGTTTAAGCGCCCTTTTAAGGACTACTCCCCCAATTTTACAGCCGATAGCATGAAAAAAATTCGATTGAGCCGAATTCTATTTCGCGTGTGCATGATTTTCATTGCGTGGCACGATCTTCCGGGAGCTACCGGACACTCGACAGCTGCCTGTGACAAGCGGTGAAACCATGCCGAAGACGCATCACTCTGTTCGCAATGGAGCTTCAACCACTTGGTGGTTCCTCTATGTTGCCATTGGGCTGAAGTGCCGTGTGTTGGACCCAGAGAAGACAACGTTACAACGACCACATGCGGCGCCAAAGCAAGATACATGCGTACACAAGGGATCGCTATGCTCCCCTGCAGACAAGTGCCACCTGCCGGCGCTGCTGGTGATGCGACATGGTCGCGCAGTGGTGGCACGGGGTCGCTATATCAAGCGTTCTTCACATTGAAGCTTCAGAGGAGCCTATATTGAAACTAGTGTCTCTGACTGTAGGCCTAATCTCAATTGCCAGCGGGTTATAAAATCAGAACACCCTCAGAATAAGATGAAGATCACACTGATTTCCGTAATGTCCACGGAATTGAAGTTGTAGTGGGAAGGTAGGCCAGGGCAGAACCGCCGAGCATCGACCAGGACAGATCGCTGGCGAGAAGCACTATTCGAACAGAATACGAACAATTGGGAAAAGTTAAGACATCATGTTAGGGCTGTCCACTAATACAAAACTATTTCCAACAATATGAAAAACAGTAAATACGGACCCACCGCCGTGGTTAAAAAATGACTTATCTGTTTTATTATCTGTTTTATCCACTTTTGGTGAAAGGGCTGCTGTTAATGATCCTCACCAGCTGCTTTATCCCTTTGCATTGCTCCAAAGGGTTTCGTTACTTTGGCCTTTCCTTCATGAGATTTGTCGTTTCCGGGGACAGCTTACCGGTATCCTGTCGAACCATCCTACCACCTACTGCTTCATCGTTTGGTTGGTTGAAGTCCAAAGTTCTCCTCGTTATATTTGCGATCACCTAAGTAAATTTCCTACAGGAAACGGACAGTCAGATGATCGGTCTGTAATTTGTCATATCCTTGAGGTCTCCTGTCTTTTTAATTAACATAATGTTTGCGTTCTTCCAAGCTTCTGGTATGATCAGGGTCACAATTGGCATTGCATATACAGAGTGGCTAGTTTTTCTAGCACAATCTCCCTTGCATTGCTCCTAAGACTTTTTTACCTTGGCGTTTCTTTAATCAGATTTTTTGTTTCCTGGGATAGCTTGAGGGTATCCTGTCGAACCATCCTACCACCTACTCCCACTGCGCACTCCGTAATGATAACTGTGAAATTATCGCTTTCTATTTGAAGATTAGGATCATCTTCCTCAATAGAGCCGAATATCTGTTCTGCAAAGAGATCCCGAATGTCTCTACTTTCCCTTTTACCGCTAACCCGTTAACGGGCTCCCGCTTCACTACCTTATTCCGTTCTCTCTTCAAGAGTAAGCTAATTCGAAAAGTCGCCACTCAGTAGTCGCTACAACGCATATTTCCGAGAACCTCCACTTCCTACGCTCTACCGGGGGGTGACAGCATAATGTGAAGGTTATTACATTTTAAGCCTCACTATTGGGGTTCTTCCATGTCCACATCCTGTGCTTTCGTTTCCGAAAGAAAGTATTCTTGATCCGAAAATTATTTCCCTCTGCGTAATCTTCTGATAACTCCCCCCTGCAATTCCTGGAGCCTATGCCATAGTCGCCGACAGCCTAGTCTCCAGCCTGCTTCTTGCCTACCTTCGCAATGAAGTTGCGCATTAATACAGTATCTCCTTCCCTTCCCATTTACCCTGCTTGCAGTAGCACACCAGGGTCCCGTCAAACCTCTCCATCGATCCTTTGATTCAAAATTACTTTCTCTGAGTCCAGTGTCGATGAAGTTTCGATTTGATACATCACTGCATTCTGTATTACTGAAAATTTCTCAAAGGGCAATTCTTCATCACTTCCACTCCCGGGCGCGGCTATGAGCACGAAGAAGCCGGCGCTCTATTTGGCTCCAGCTGCATAGACGATTACAGATTCGACTCGGATTCTCTGCGTGGGATAGCTCCAGTACGAGCACACTCCAATGCAGTAAATTCAAAATCACATTCAAGAAATTATTTTGTTAAGCGAGTAGTTCGCGCAGAGAGTGTTACAGCCACCGCAGCTTTGTATATTGCTGCGATTTTCACAACAGATGCAATGTGCGTATATTCAGTTCACCTGCAACTCGAAGCTGCAAACCAGGATCACTTCACAGTATTTCTTTCAAATGACCTTCAAACGCATGATTCAAAACAACTACCAGAACACCCGGTTAAGGATTAGAGACAAGGCATCCGATTCTATTGCGTCCTTACATAGAATCCTTCTTGGCTGAAGGCCCTGCAATACAACCGTTTGGAGCTCAGAGTTTGGAGAGTACGATTTTGGAAAAGCGGGTTGATCTATCGTCGAGTGAATACGGTAGGCAGCAAAATAGTGTTATTATAACGTGCGCTCAGCGACATATCTAAATTGGCCACAAACGCGTGCTTTTAAATCTTGCTCTAGGCTCAGCCGCTGCAATTGGTGCATTTCTCTCCTAAACAGCCAATTTCCGGAAAATAAATTGTTCACTTTAGTTCCCATTTAGGTATTAGGTAGATACCTTGGGGCTTTCCTCTCTTGTGTGTGCTGGAAGGCTGCAAGAGTTTCTTTACAGGACAACTTGTGTGACTGTCTTAAGGGAAGGAATATCGAGGCATACAAAGCTACAGAAGTCTTCATTCTTCACTCTTAGACAAACGCATTAATTCGGATTAAACCACAATACAAATCGCCTTAAAGAAGACTGTGGTTCAAGCTCATGGCATCACCCACAAAAATACCTTGACACCATGTCCGACGATCAGGAACAATATCATGCGAAGTACACCGAATAAAACATGAGGCGCACGTTGCACCCAAAACAGATTAGGAGTGGTGCTGGAAGGTAGGAAGTGCTAAACCGGATAACCTCATTGCGGCTAAGGAGAAGCAGAGGTGGAAGTAATTTGCTGAACATTCACCTCGAGTCCCACACTGTACAGTTAGACGTAATGCAGGGTAAGGCTAAGATAGAAGGTGGCCTCCTGCTTAACCACTGCTCCATCGCAGGATGTCACTGAGTAGTGGCTCTGTTTCTCTCTTTCGTGAACTCTTCTGGGGTGGGAGGCCATATATGAAAGAAAAATTTTAAAACCAACAATCTTAATTAGAAGTATCATTTTGCGTAACAAAGCATTTTTTAATTAACTTGTCGCGTTATTTAAAACGTAAAGAATGGCGGAATTTAGTTATTGTGTTTTTGTTTGTTTTGTTCTGTTTTGTTCCGAAAAAATGAATCAGCATTGCTACTCCCACCAGCGATTATAAATAACATCTGATATGGCGAAATAAAAAAAATGATCATTCATGTAGCTGTAATGGTTCTCTATCTCGTGGAGTAGGTTAAGTACATCGTGATTAAAATGAAGGATAGAATCATCAAATAGCTGAACGAAATGAACAAAACTGACGCAGGTTCAATAGATGTATTCAAACAGAGCTGCAGTGTTAAAACGCTAAACCGTTCGCATATATTTTAATTTTCCTAGTTTATTTCATGCCCCTATGTGGTAGGAAAAGGCATAAAAATTTCACTTCGAAAATATTTATTAACAAATACCTTATCAATGCTTACCTTATCTTACCGTATCTGTGGACCTCCCGTAGTCGTTTGGTCCACTTTTCGATGTCCGTTATCGCAGTTCCTCCGGCTTCATTCTCCAACTGTTCTCGGAATTTTTTCCAATCTGTGATTTTCGTCTTTCTCTGGATTGTGCTGAACCTTGTAAGTTTAATTTACGTTTGAATAACGTATTGGTCACTTCAGAACTGCTCCCCAGTGTTAGACCATTCGTAGTATAGGATATTTCCTATGATGGTCAAATCAGGGCTAGTGCGTCTTGAAACGCTGTTTCCGACCCTAGTAGGATATCTGCTATCGCTAACGATTTCCAGCCCGTGCGTGAGACTGGGCTTTTGTTAGCTGAGGCTTTTCACCGCGGCCAATCATAAAGCTTCAGTGGATACCGAGCCATTGAGGCATAGCGAGAAACGAGCGCGCTGATGCCGAAGCTCAGCTAGCACATGATGATGGCGCCTTCATTGAAATAGCCTTTTCCAGATCAGACAGTGGAGCCTTGCGGGCTCATTTCGAGCAAGCTGCACTGCAGTTGCACTGGAACGATTCAAGCCATCGACAGGACCGCATCTCTAAGCTTGACGCCGGCTAACGATTTCATCTTCCATCTATTATAATGCGATGTCAAGGGTCTTTATTCCACCGGTTACGGCTTGGCGTTGCCTACACCAAACACTACCTTCACAATATTGGAATTGAAACTAACGAAAAATTGTGTACTGTGCCACACTCCAGAGACTATTGGGCACGTTCTTTGCGTGTGCCCGAAGTACGCTAATGAGAGGAGAACATTGGAAGCGACCGCGAGACAGCTGAACTCTCGCCCTCTCTCTGATGAAACTCTTCTAGGCGCCAGGGAAGAACGTGCTGTGTTGCCGTATGTCGAAGGCCGTACTCAAGTTTTTATGTGAAACAGGCCTAGATACCCGTCTGTGACTGCCTATGCACTACCTACACAGTTCACGCAGTTTACACGGTTTACTTGGTTTACGGTCTGACATGTGTGAGACTGCACATTTGTGTTTTCATACAGCCCTTACTCCAGTATGTGTTCAAGACATGCATTTCACGTGTGTGTACTCACCGCAATTCGAATACCAGCCAGTGTGTGTGTGTGTGTGGACATCACCCATGAAACTCATTGCATTATGCCATCGCACTTTCCCTTTCCTCCCCTTCCCTTTCGCCAGTGCGGAGTAGCACGCCAGGGCAATGTTACGAACAGCCGACCTCTCCTCCTTTTCCTCCCATTAAAATTCTTTTCTCTCTCTCTCTCTACTTCAATTTTTAGATCTCAATATATCAAGTGCCAAGAAAGAACCGCTTAAGAGCGTTTGCAGCTCGGACAAGCCGAATGCAATTAATAAAGACAGCAAATGTTAACTTTTGTAGTCGTACCAAACAACACAAACGGTAAGACGAGGACGACAAACTAGAGCGCTGAACTCAACTTTATGTCGAAAAATGTTCGATCCTTTGCAGAAATTACCGCGACTAGCGCAAACCACGCCTAGAGATCTACACCCGTGTCCACGGAGGTAGGTAGGAGCACCAACGCCGCTACTCAGAGGGGCTCAGTTTTGTTACATCGGAGAGAGCTTGTGGGGGAAGGCATTTAATACAAGGCGCTCGCTTTTAGCATTGGCTCTGGCACAGCACTAATGCCCTGCCGCTGCTCAGGCCGTGCTGGGGTTCCCGGTGGGGACGCTTCCTTTATCTTAGTTTGCAAATGCACGCATGCGTCGCGGCATGCATCGCGGTCGCCTCCTGCCTGGCGCTGCCTTGGGGCCGTGATTTGTGTCACCGTTGCGCGCTTTCCCAATGAAAACCTGTTTCGCGTCTGTTCTTTCACTTTTTTCTCGTGTATTCCATTGACAGCACTGTAGTGGGTATTAATACCGCATCAGGAAAACGGAAAAGGTATGTCGGGTTTAACGCCCGGTATTTGCGGATGAGCTAAGAGAGAGAGGGCATAGTGGGGGGCTCTGGAATAAATCCGGCCACCTTACCTCGCACAACATCCTGATACTGTGGGTATTTATAAACCTTTCGGAACTCAGCTTTTTAGATGCGGCATCTGTGAGGGAACGGCGCTCCACTGATAACAGAAAATTTTTCTTTGTAATATATTCGCTTACACTGAACGACAGAAGAATTCGTCGCCTACACCCCATGTTCTTAGGACCAAAATTATAACACTGCGCAGTGTGCGCTTCTCACGCATTCCGTGCCGTCTAAGTAGCGTCCACCTCGTGGTTTCGCTTGTCGTCTGCGTGACACTGCTGTGATCACGGATACAATCCGCCCCCGACACGACACGTGCAGTGAGCAGACAACCCAGCATCAAGCGAGATTAGCGGGCTGCATAATTCATTGAACTTTTGTTTTGCGGAGTTGCTTGCAAAGTACGCAATATCAGTAGCAAATGAAACGCCGTAAAAGGAACCAGAATGCGAACACAAAAACAAAACAAAAACGCACTAGGGGCTCTAGCAGAAATAAGAGCGAGGTTTTTCAATGCCTCTAAAGGATAGTCGTCACCAGCCCTCACATCCAGCCCTGCAACCAGGAATGTTCACGGCAAGAAGCCGACGTGTCTTAAAACTGCCAAGTCGCCTGGGCCTGTAGCCCAGCAACTCTTGAGCGGGAGTACTGACAGATGGCGCCGCATGCGCGTGCAGCGGGAGTGCGCATCAGACTCCATCGACGCCGATACCCCGAAGACGTATTTCTCGATGGCTGTGATGTGATGTCTCGAATAAACCAACTTAGATAACAGCGCCGACGCGATAACCTCTGAATGAAATCAGCGACACATTCTAAAAAGGACACATTACTTGTTCCAATGTTTCCCTCCTCAGCTGTTTTCTAATTGTTTTTCCGCGGCTTTTTGGCGCTAGGTCCCCCGCTCTTAAAATTCTTTGCTGCACCAGGACATGCTACCTTCGCTAGCATTGTTTCTTGCACACGCGCCAGAACACGCAGCAGAAGTCAAAGAAGAGTTCCTCGTGGGGCGCGTGCCCCACCCGCTTTCCTGTTCGAGCTGTTGGATTCAGGCCCTTTCGTAGAAAATACGTGGCCACCCCACGCAGCACGCTTATGTCGCTGTTCCTTCAATGCATCTCCCGCAGCATAGGTGCCGCGGAGGAGGATCCTGCTTGCCTCTTCGGATTCTGGCCGGCTCTACACAAGGCGCCCGCATGTACAACGGCAAGGGTGTCCACACCACGGCCACCTGGCTGTCTTCACCTTGGCGGCCCCCGGTCTCCGAGCTCTTCCAAAGACGTTCCCTGCTCCAGTTCCGCGACCGCCACCACGGGGCTCTCGTCTCTGGCGGCGGGAGGTTACAAGGTTCACGAATGCCGCTGGAACCACCTGCACGGGAGAGCATCCAGCCCGGCAGAACCACTAGCCGACTTCCCAGCGACCACCACGGTGATATATTTTCGATGCCGCTTTGATGCGTTCCCGCTAATGCATAACTTGGCCGAGGCTACTGTACACAGCTCCTACTGAGCAATACGCCGCGTTTCTACCTGCTTCGGTGCCTCAGTGGCTATGGCGTTATACTGCTGATCCCCTAGCCACGGCTTCGATGTCTGCGGCACAGGGCATATTTCGATGGCGGCGAACTGCAAAGACGTCTGTGCGATGCCAAAGCCCGTTATAGCACCCAAGGTGGTCTAAGGTAATCCGGAGGCCTCACCAATTCGAGGTCCCTCACAGCCCATGTTTCGCTTCAGAACGTTAAATTCCACGTGTCATATCCATTTCTGAACACGTCCCATTTTGCAAACTAGCCCCACAAATCGCTGCTTGGTTGCACTTTTTCCTTTTAGCCAGCAATCGTATAAAAAAAACGGCCTTGTGTGCAGGGCATCATACAAAGCACTACAGACTACGTGACTGCTAACGCAAGGATTCCACCTCATTGACAAGTACATCCTGATTTTATAACTGAGAAGATATCGTCGACAACACAGGCATGCGGTCAAAGAGATAAGGAATTCTTACTGGGAAGCGGGGCTTTTCTCTTCTGTTAAGAGCACCCCGCAGGATCATGTGTTGTACAGTTTTCATTACACGCATTGCCTTTTAACCTTTCTCTTGCAGCCAACGACCACTTCCTGGCCCGCAGACTCTTCTGGCGTGAAAAAGAATCGCTTTTGCGCTTCACGCATCTCCATAGGGGCCGCGGTGGCTCGGCTCCTGAAGACGTCGTCTGGACCGATCGCCACCGCCAACCAGTAGGTGGCCGCGCATCATCCTTGAGGCATCTTTGGCTGACTGCTTCCAGGCTGGGGTCTTTCCGGCCTGCTGCTGCAGTCTGGCCGGTGCGATTTCGTTAGTAACGTTGCAGGGGCGTCTACCTTCGGCGTCCTCTTTTAACCGACGTTTTCAAACCGCCGATTACGTACAGTTATAAGAAATTTGAAAGGGTACAGGCATGGTGCCGCTTGCCGCGAGGCAAACTGGGAAACCTTCAAGATTCGCCGCCTCAAAAGAGCCAGGCCGGCTAAGTGTCCCATAGGGGCCTTCAGCTAACGCGTGCATTTGCAAATGGAGCTGTCGAAGCCACAAGTATGGAAAGTGCCAGCAGGTTATACAGCAATCGATCTCCAATATTTCCTTCAGTATTTCCTACGACATTGCCCTCAATTTGTCGGGATATTCGACGCTTTTGCTGTGCAGTCTATTTGGGGGAAACTCCCAAGTTTCCTATGTAACTCTAGGGCTGCCATGAGGTTTATGGTAGGGAGTAATTACTCCCTAACTGAAATCTACGCAATATTGGGGGTTGCCCCGAAAAACACTCCTCTCGCACTGTTCGGGTTTCGATTTGTTGTTAAATTTGGTCGCGTCCTACCATGTCTGGTAGCCGTCTTTATTAGCTTCGTTAGCAGAGCGGCTCCCTTGGACAGGCGCTGACCCGTGCTCGACCGCCAAACCAGGACAAAATTATCTTCAACTGCAAAGCTACTGAGAAGGCTGTGTTGCATTCCGTTGTAAACGTATGGCTGCACTTGGGTGGTTGTCAATGCCTGATTACTCCCTAAGTGGTCACGTTCTATTTTGCACCCTAGATTACCTAGTAAAACATGCTGTTATCTATGGTAGGAGAATCAGTTCCAGGCAAGCAAATGGATTTATTAAAATGAATAAGAGATAAAGTTTCGCTTTTTCACAGCCGTCTTAAGGCGCCCTCCACCCCTACGCATGTTGCAATCAGCTAGGAGAAAACAGATTACACTGCAGACCATTTGTTTGAAAAAAACGAGAATAAAGAACCGAAAATTCGGGAACTTCGTCTATATACTCCAAACTCTGTTCTGTGATTGTAAATGAATGATGTTGGATTCTTCCTCTCATTTCATTTGAAGAGATGTAAACTACACTAATTCGAGACATATTAACTATATAGCTAACAAAGCACGGATAGTTAACATGCTGCAGCACACAGCCTAGTTACTACCCATTAAGCAACCAGCCCAATTAAGAGCCTTAAATGCTACTATTTCCTCTCTAACGTAAGTCTTCTCGCATCTGTAGTGTCCACGTTTGTTTTTTCTGAGCTTGTTAATACGTCACGATCCAGTAACCAACTAGGTCATATAAAGATGTTTGCAGCTACAGTAAAGCTTGATAGTGGTGCTCTGTTACAGGCGATCTGTATTGTAGTCTCTTGTTAGTATTGAGCAATGCTCCTAGAGCCCAACCTTTTGTGAAAACAGCAGAGGGAACGGCTACATTTTTTTTTTCAGGAAACGCTTTAACTAGCGGTGCGTAATCATAGCGTGATTGCAATTTTGAGTCTGCTGCATTTGGCTGGACTCGTGTTGAAGCAATCCTAGAGCTAAAATCAGTGCAGTATCTTGATTACTTCCACGCAGTATGAGCGCGGGACCAGAGGCGCGGCTCTTCGTGCTCCCGCCGAGGCCCGAGCCAGGCACTGCGGGAGGACCCATCGATGAACTTTGAGATATATTTAATAGTATAAAAATAAATGTTGTGTGCAATTGTGTAAGAAACATCATCTAACCTTATCAAGGCAAATTAGGTGTCTCTGGGCATTTCAGTTTCACCTTAATATGATTTTGTGACCCGCAAACAACAATTCAACCTAAAAGCAAAACTTCCGAAGAGCACTCCTGATTCTCATCAAATCCTCGTCCATGCGTGTACTTAACTTGCAGGCCAGTAAGAATATGGTAAGGATATGGTAAGGCCTAGGGTTAGTTCATTTCGTACAACCCGTGCCGGAGGAAGTACTGAGAGGACGCAGATCCTGATTTGCCGCCTGCCGAAAAAACACTTGTTCCCGTGCCCTCGCGAGAAAAGCGGTACACAGAAGTAACTCTCCTGCGTCCTAAAATTCCTCCAAAATTTCTTGAGTGGTGGATGACGAGGCCACTCGCCGTACAATGCCCTTAGTGCACGCTAGCTGCTCAGGAATAAAGGCGTTAACAGGAATAGAATTGAATGTATTAGACTGCAGGAAATCCGACGCGCACTCCACGATGACGATGATTATGATCTTCTCAGGCTTAATGGCACATGATGATGATGATGATGATGTCCTCAGGCTTAATGGCACATACCCACGGCGGGGGTACAGTGAACTAGAATATATTCTAGTTCACTGTAGCGGGGGATTGGCCAGGTCACATGAAAACCACAAGTGAATCTTCTTTGCCTTCTGCTCAGTGTTCGCTACGGCGCGTGTGCAAGAAACAGTGTTGACACCAGGTAGCACGTTCAGCTGCGTGCCAAAAAGTTTAAAAGCAACACAACAAGGGCAGGAAAAACGCAAGGAAAAAAAAGCCCCCTGGCGTCAGAAAAAATAAAAAAGTAAAATGTACTTATCAGAACACTTTCCTAATTTCAGTGAGAAGTTATCTTTTTCCCAGCTTATGAAGCGCGCATTTTTTTTTGTATTTCACATTTTCAAGAGTCTTGCGCCCTACACATGCTGATTTTTACAAGCAACATAAAATTTAGGAGCGCATTCCTTTGGGCTAGTTGGTTCATTGCAGACATGTAGAAGCGCAAAAAAACACGGACAGAGAAAGAGACTTGGATTTGCCTTTTACTTTTACCTGAATACACTTGCGCTAATTACGGCTACGGACGACTCTCTTTTGAGCAAGGTGCCGCGCTGAAAAACATTCCCAATGATAAATGCAAAGAAATCCACTCGCATAAGCTGGAATCAAAAGTGTTCTCACCGTTCACGCAACGTTCTTGCAGGTGAAACTCGCTGTCTTCATTTGCGTTAGTGGCGATCGTACGACCACGATACCATTGACAAAAATGAAAGAAAAACTAGAGAGAATGTTTACTACATTCGAATTGGGGCAAAAACATGGATTTCTGCGACGTAGAAGACGACGATGACCGGGCAGTGCCGTGGGACGGAGTGCACGCGATAGGCCATATGCGAACAAACAACGGAAGAAACACCGGGCAATTTTGCTCACGGTTGCTACCGAGCAGAATCATGCTTTCGCACAGTAAAAGTGTCAGTTATTTAGATTCTCCTTGTCACCTGCAGTGCCGTAAATTGGAGGCTATCGAAAAGGCTATAAAATTGGACTGCCAATGCCTCCCTAATGTTTGTCGATGGCCCATTGCGGGCATGAGCCATTAGAACGAAAATGAGTGATCCAAAGGGGCAATGTTTGTTTTGCGATATAATGTGCGCATCTTACGCATAAATTTTCATAGCCAAAAGAATTTTCTGCTTAATTAGTGGTTAACGCTTCTCAAAACTGAATCACGGAAAGCTGTCGTAATTAAACGTGAGCGGAGAAACATTTCAGCTTCCAAATGATTACCAGTAATATGGCTAAAAATTCAGGGGGGCACTTTGTTGACCTAAAGTGAGGTGAGGCGGAAGCCTTAAGCGCAGTGTTGCTGCTTATGTCCCTGATGCGTTGTTAAGATGTTAGGCTTCGCCTCTAAGAGTGAAACGCGACAGCGTCTTGCAACGCTGCCAAGGAGTCCATAGAAAGCCATCGCCCGTTCTACGCCTTGCTCGTCGGTAAATTGGTTTTTGAGGAAAGGAAATTTACTGTCTCTCATATCTCGGTGGACTCCTAAACCTCGCCGTAACTTGAAGGGCGGAAGATGCGAGTGAACGAAGACACCGTATTCACTAGACGCGCATTTGTTCTTTCCCAACCATCTAGCTGGCATGGCGGAGTGCTTAGCCTGCTCGTCTCGCACTCCGGAGACCGGGGTTCGATCACCAAGCTTGACGAATTTCCTACTCGGCTTTATCTATTTATCTGGCCTGATTAGATCGGTTAATAATTAAGCAGTTAACTAGACTCAGTCCCACTTAATTGGAGCATCACTATACAATCCCTTTAATTGGTTGCATGGTTACTAGCCAAAGCACAATTGGCCCCATTTGAAATTCACGCACTGTGACGTCATGACCGTTTCGACCAATTGAAAAGCGTGACATTTCTGTCGACAAATCCTGCTTACAGCGATGAGGCATTAAAGGCTTCCGCCTTAAAAAACGAGTGGAGTGTGGATGCATTTCCACGTTCCGAAGGCACTGTGCTAAAGGAACAAAAGTGACTCACCGCACCTCCAATACCCGAACACTGCTGTTCTGCATATGGGCGTCACCCCAAACTCACTCCTTGTCTTGCTGGTCTCGACTCAAGGAGTGCATTTTCGGAGAACGTGTGCATGAGGTGTGGCATTGTTGGTAATTTGAGGGATCGATCAGTTACTTTTGTCCCCAGGGTACATCAGCTATGGAATTAAAAAATTCCTCTCATTTTCAGATCCCAACATCTGACGTGTATAAGAAAGTACCACTTAAGAGTGTTGGAAGCTCTGACAATTTAAGTGCAGTTAATAATGACAGCAAAGATAAACTTTTGTTTCGGTTCGAACTAAAATTAGGGGCAAGACGAGAAGAACATACTAGAGCACTGAATTCAACTTTATTTTCCTAGATCACCAAGGCTTTGTAGAAATTATTGCGAAAAGAGTTCACCAAAGCTACAGAGCGTCTGCACACGCTGCCACTGAGTAAGATAGACAGTAGCGCCGGCTCCGCTGATAAGAGGGGCTCTGTTTTGATATATCGGAGAGAGATCGGGGAGTCAAATAATAGAGGACGGTCGGATTTGGCACTGATGCGTTCGCGGTGGAGACGCTTCCTTCTCCTTTCTTAAAAAACACGCGCATGCATCATGGCATGCATCGCGGTTGTCTGCTGCGTGACGCTGCACTGACGCCATCATCTGTGTCGCCGCATTTCTCCTCTAGTTCTGCCTCCTCCCTACAGCTTACCTGCCATGTTCCACAGGCTCCATTATGCGCATGCTCCACATGCAAACTTGTTTCCTTCTGTTCTTACACTTTTTTCTCCTGTATTCCATAGACGGCCTTGTAGTGAGTGTCAGTACTGCATCAGGAAAAGAGAATGGTATGCCGGGCTTAACGTCCGGCATCTGCTTATGAGCTAACAGTCGAGCTTAGTGGAGGGCACTGGAATAATTTCGGCCACCTGCGGTTCTTTAATGCCCAGCGACGTCGCACAACACCCACATACTCTGCGTATTTATCAGATTTCCGACTCAGCTTGGAAGATGCAGCACGGGTGGGGGAATGGCTCTTCCCTGCCGTGCACACAAATTTCCTTCGCCATATCATGGTTTACAGCAAGCGACAAAACAGTTCATCGCTTGCCCTGTCTTACGGAGCACCAGCATTCAAATACCGCTGCACGGTATGCGCTTCTCCCGTCAGCCATACCCTCTGCGTTTCGGGAAGCTCGTGGGTTCATTTGTCGTCTGCTGCCCCTATCGCGTCATGTTCACGCGTACACGCATACGACGCCCCAATACGAAACCGATGGTGCACAGATGGCTCGGCAACAAACGAGATGCATTTTGCGGAGCTGACTCCAAGTACCAAGTGTGAGTAACAAATGGAATTGCTTAATAGGAAGTGGCTGGGTTGTTGGTTCATCATAGTGCAGTAGCAATATGGACAAGAAAGAGGTTCGCCTGTGTTTGCGTCCGTCTTTCTTGTCCATGTTGCTACTGCACTATAATCCTCAGAACAAAAGAAAGGCGGACGAGAGAGCTGAAAACCAAAGATTTTATTACGTCCTAAAGCAGCAATAAAGCTAAGTTTATAAACACTTCAAAGGGGCAGGCATCGCACCTTGAAACTGAAATTTACCTGCACTCGTACGGACATTCTCACAGCTAATATCGACTAATTTTTTTTTAGGATTGAACTGTCGTGTCCAGGTTTCATATGCCGGTTGTTGCACATCGGCCGATTCGTCAAAGGAAAAGTGCTATCTTAGTAAAGAAAGAGGCTATTGTGCGCTTATGAAAAAACACGATTCCCTTTACTGCTTCGTCAGAAGTAGACAACGCGAAAAACGGCATCCCACCGGCTTTTCGCCCAATGGTTGCCACAGAATTTCGTTTCGTGGTAGTGTCGACAGGTGGCGCGTCGATAGGCTACTTCTGCTAAAGAAAAAGGGTTCTCAAAGCCTTTTCGTCGAGTGAAGGAAGGTGGATATAGAGAGTAGAGCGCAACGCTGGGCGCCGGACGTACGCTAGCGAGGCCTTCCGAATGCATTGTGGAGCGTCAGAATCTGCACTGCTGTCTATCTTACTCCGTGAACGTCAGAAATGGCATGGCAGAAGCAAATGCGAAAGCTAGATGCCATGAAAAACAAGAAAAAAAATTCTTCCCGAATTCAATGAACTTCAATAACCTTCCAAAAACAATCATTACCAATACAGACAGGAAGCCAACGGCGCGTATCATGAAGCAAAAGAACAAAAGAGTGCTAAAAGGAAAATTCTTGTGACAAACATTGCAGAATCCTTGCCGAAAAAAAGGTAACTTGATAACAACGGTGAGAAAGTTAAAGCAAGGTTTTCTGTACAGAAATGATATCTAAAGAGACTAGGAGTGTGCGAATATCAAATTTTTCGAATACGAATCGAATACGAATACTTGATTCCGAATATCGAATCGAATATCGAATAATCAAGGACAGACGCATTTAACCTATACAAACATTTATTTGAGCCCCCAAGAACATCACAGTTCAACTATGGATGATTAAATGAACACAAAAGGTGAGTGTGGCTGCACAAAAAGTATCAAAGTCTCGAACATTATTCTTAGAAGAGTGGAAATATCAGAGAGTATGGCTAGTACACAGCATTGATTAAGGCTAGCTTGCCATCACCACAAAAGCGCGTTGCTGGAATGAACATAAAAGGCTGTCGTGAAGGAAAACCTGCTGCTCCACATGGTCAGGCAGAAGTAGTTTCCTTCTAGCTGGAACGACTCCTCCGGCCACAGAAAATTCCCTCTCACTTGGCACTGAACTGGCATGTATTGCGAGGTACTTCGTGCACAGCTCTGACTACATCAGCTTCGCAGGTATAGCCATAAAAAAGCTCACCAGCGCAGACAGCTACGGCATGGCCCTTGGAGGAAGGAAAAATTTTCCTTCATCCATGTGCATTGCTCCGGGCGCCGCCATGTTGTTATGTCTCTGTCGATAGGGCTTGCGGACCGAAATGAACGCCGGTGCTCACAATAAATATTCGGCTGGATACAAATATTCGCGTCGGGTCGAATATTCGAAAGAACACGAATACTTGGATTTCGAATAGAATACGAATACTAAAAATGTAATATTCGAAATATATTCGAAAATTTCGAATATTCGCACAACCCTAAAAGAGACATCCCGACGGCTTGTTATATTCATGCAAGGAGTTTTCAGGTTACTTCACAACATCGAATATTTCGACACCTAGGTTAAAGCTTCTAAGGTTTTTCCAGAGAAACATGCCTCTGATCTGTTAGCTGGCAGTAATTAAAGAAATTTCCGTTGATGGATGTTTAAAATTATGTGACGTTATGGGTGGTTAACGTTCCAAAGCGACTCAGCCTATCAGGAACGCCGTAGTGAGAGGCTCCAGAAATTTTGACCACCGGGGGTTCCTCAACGCGCACTGACATCGCCCAATACGCGGATCTCTAGAATTTTGCCTCCATAGAAATGCGACCGCCGAGATGCATTGGTTCAGCTATGTTTATGTTATCAGAACGACATCTGCATCACACCTGCCAATGACAGACAGTAACTCTCCTTGCTTAGGTACCAAACTACGAAAGTTAGCAACAACGAATGATATCAGTCCATTTGATTCAAAGACCTTGATTCCACAGTTATCACCGGAAATGGGCTGCTCTCGGAATGATTGCAACACGACGGTCATGAATGTCGTCGTATCTGTAAGTTCTATCACTTATGATCAGCTCATCATATGACACCCTAAATTTGCGTTCGCCTGCATTAGCCTTTGCAAATTACCTCAACTATTTCTGTGCCACTTGAAGTTTTGGTGAAATCTCTTCGTCGATGCATGCTTTAGGTGTGGTTAGGTCCTTCAATTTCAATGCGTTTTTTCTGATGGCAATTTTCGTTTTGTAGTTCAAGGACATTATTACTATCGGGGAATGCAGTCAGACTTGCGCCTACCAATACGATGAACGCGCTCATTTTCTCCTGCTTCAAAGCTTCAACGCTTCAGGCGAAAGCTTCACCACGGCACTTCGTGGCTCGATCGCCGAGTGCCTAGTTTTGACCTTTAGCTGAGTTTGAAGTCAAACCACGAAAAAGAGAAAAAAAAATTGAATCACTGTCCATGACTCGGTGTGGAACCCGCAGCTGCGCGAACAGATCTCCTTTAAGGGTCGCAGAGAGAAACCATAAGGCTATCTTTCTTATGGAAATAGTGCCGAAAAGAAAAATCTAATCATGCTTACGCCACAAAACAACACGCCACCATACGCCTGCATGACCCCACCTTCCAAAACGTCAGAAATCTGGGCGGCCCACGCATGCATCCAGTTAGGGCAGCCAGCTAGGCGCTCTTGCAGGGCAGCATATACTCCCCGCAGCAAGGCGCATTGTTCGCTACAAAAGATTTCGAAGACCGTGGTGATTCGGCATGGTGGTCCACCATGCGGCTCTTCCACAGACTAAAGAGTCCCTGCAACATAAATAGGTCGTATGGCACAAGACAGTTTTTCTCCAGAGGGAAAAAACGGATACTATAGGGTGTGCTGTCAATGTCGTTAATTGTTAGTTGTAATGTGTCCAAGAAGAAAACCTCATCAGTTCACAGAATAAACCAATTGTCAATTGTCTCTGGTGTACTTCTCAGGCGGAAATACACCGTATATGTCGCCTTCATGCTGAGGAGACCACTAAGCTATCGTCGCAACTAACACGCCTCGTGTTAAACTGCACCATACTCTAGAGCTGTGCATGGAGGGCGACATCTTCATCAACATCCATCTGCTCCGTCCCGCGGCATTGCCCGCTTACCGTCGTCTTCTCCGTAGCAACAATCATTGGTTTCGCTCTGATTTAAATGTACTAAACATTATTTGTAATTTTTCTGTTCCCAGTTCGGGTACGCCTTACACTATCAAGTTATCTCGTCTAGGGCGATTGTTAAGGTACAAATACTCGCTGTGGTAAGTAGAGGGCTCCTCCTTATGAGCAGTTCACCTCCACCATGCTCACTGAAAGTGTTTCTCCTCAACCCCCCGCTGTCGCTTTCTAGTGGCAGCAACTATTCTATGTCAATTCCCTATGTCCACGGACGGAGACTTTCTGCACTTTCAGCAGAGGCATGTGCCATCGACGCACTCCGGCGAGGACGCTGTTGCCGTTGCCTTCCGCAGCTGCTATGAGGTGGCCGTCTCTCTAAAGACACCGCTATTTCTCTCTCGTACGACTGTCCAGTGTCTCGGCTTGCTTGGCGCTCCCGTGCTTCGGATGTGTCCTTGAATCGGGTAATGCGGCTGTAGTGGGCTCCAGATCGGACGGCAATTCCTGCAAATGCCTAACTACGGAGTCATCTGGAGAATCGGACAGGCGTGCCTGATGCAGGAAGAGTGCAAATAAATGGCGTTCACTCTGTTGTGGTGGGATGAATAAATTTGCACTTCGTGTCACTGTTTGTTCTCTGTGATTTGAACGCTAGGAGCACGCGATGGCTGTTATCACTATGGCATTCATTTATTGTGCTCGCGAGCCAACCACGCACCACTGGCTAAAGGCTGACGTCGCCTAGCCCTTGTATTTACTCCGCTTCTCACAGGGTGTGAGAAGCGTCAAGTTACATTTCCTGACTAATGAAGGTCATTTTATTCATCATTGCGTGTGAATAGGTTCCACGCACGAAGGAGAAACCATCGGGGCGTGTGTTGAGATGTGACTCGTGACTATTACGTTTGTCGTGGTGCAAATATGTGCTCAGGTTTGTAACACATCTGAATATTCACAAGCGTACCCATGTGCATTACAATATAGTTCAGCCCTTTAAAGGCGGCAGTCAGGCGGCGATTCCTAGTAAGAGTACCACTCGAGAGTAATCTAGCGTGAAAGGTGCGCCCGTGCGAAAGTGGTTCGTGTCACTGCTAGGAAGCCCGACGGAGCAGAGAGGACAAATGATAATACACACACAGCGCTGATCTTTCTAATCCTCCTTTAATAACAGCACTACATGGCTGCGTGCTCACCTCTGTGTTCGCCTTTTTTTGTTAGATGTTATTTATAGAGAAGAAATGCAACTTGCCCAGATCGCAGTTTCCCACCTTGAAAAAAAAATAAGCGCGTATATATTTCCGCGTAGTATTTTTCTGGTACCCCGAACAGCATTGAAGGACAATAGACACGTAATTTTATTGCGCGTTTTCTTCTTTCAAATGATGCTTTATCCATTAGAATACATAGATCGCCGCGTAATTTTTGCCTACGACAAATAAATAACATATAATTGAATTTCTTCTTGCATGGTGTTTCGGTTTCATAAAATGGAGCGGTGGCTATGACGTGCAGTTGATGTTTAGGTCACATTTCAAACGAAGAAAGGACCATATAAATACGGGTACATAGTTTTAACTCACTTCAACACCTAAATCAGCCCGTTCCAATAATTAGAGCACAACAAATGACGTATCAGCAGTTATAATGCCTTTTTTGTGCCTTACGTGACCTAAACACCAACTACATGTCACAGCCATTGTTCGGTTAATGAAACTAAAACTGTAACAGGGTCGAGAACAAATGCAATTTTAAATTATTTAGCGGTCGCAGTTGAATACTATAGGGTGATCTGTGTATATCAACGTCTAGCGCTTCGTCTCAAAGAAGAAAACACGAAGCAAAAATATGTTGTCTGAAGTCCTTTAACCTTTCAGTGAGGGCCGGCTTCGGACGATGCTTCTTTACGCAGCTGTTCACAAAGCATCTAGCTGGCATTGTAATGGGCCTTTGAAAATGTGAAGGGAAGGAAGCTGCGGCATATTTCCTCGCGTCATTTAAAATCAAAGGAACAGTTGTGTCTCTTGCTTGGCATAAAATATTGATTGATGGCAGTTTTCCTCAGCTATCCTCATTACAAATATAATACGCTTAATCTTCTTTTACAAAGCTGCAGCTAGTTTATCACCGTTTCAAACTTTTTCACTTTTATTTGTGATCAGAACTGCACTCATGTTGTAATATGAGGGGATACCAAATTTACTCCTGCAATTTTCGTTACACTATCAGAAAGAAATTGCAGACATATTTATAATGTTCCTTAGAAAGTAATCACGTTTTGGTGACCCATAAATGGACAAATCGCTTAGTTCATTTTGCGAAATGTCGGAATTCGTCTCGGCTGTCGTGCCACCTGTGGGCCACATGCCCGCACAGATGCCTCGAGTAGTCTGCACGCTCGGGCTTTCAATATAATATGTTTCTCAGTTTTCTTAAACATGAATTTTACTTCAGTTTTTCTAGCATACCTACCTTCTTTTTCTTTTGCTTCAGTGTTTTATGCCCTGCGTTCAGGCTTTTTACAATTTGCTGCATTTACCTCCATGTGCCAGTTATCCCCAGCATTTACTCTTGCGCACGCAGCTTGAAGAACACGGAGCAGAAGGTTGCTTGATTCCGGTCTGTGCCATTATCTCCCGTGCCAACAGGAGAGCTCGCTGCTGTTGGGTTGCGGCTAAGTACCAGGCGGTACTGAGTTATTCCTCGAATTTCTGCTTGATTTCTTGTGTTTTCTTCCTATTTTCCAGGGTGACTGAACGCGGGAACGTGGACTGATGTCCACGAACTCTCCTGGCCAGGGGAACTCCCCCTGGTCAGCTTGTCTCGCCCCCAGATGAGCTGCCTCTTGATTGTTTCCTCCGTGGCGGAGTAAGCAGCATACCGGTTGCTCTCGTCCCCGCGGATGAGGGCTCCATCAAGCTGAATAACCCCGAGGCTGTTCAGGCTGCGCTTAAATCTACCACCCCCCATTACATGAGGATTACTGATGTCCGGCAGTTCGGCCGTGGAGGGATCGTATGCAGATCGCCAGACCAGGCATGCGTAGCCGACCTGCTGAAGTGTTCGTCGTTTGCCAATCACCCGGTGAGCGCGTTCATACCTCCTCATCTGGCGTGTTCGAAAGGGCTGGTCCGTGGCGTAGACCCACGGCTAAGCGCGTCCGAGACATTAGAAAAGCTCACTTCGGCTGGCGTGATCGCCATTCACCGATGCAGTCGTGTGGTGGATGGAACAAAGATACCGACGGAGACTGTTATTGCTACATTTGCGGGGCTGTCCTGTCCATCTAAAGTTAAGATGTGGCCTTTGATTTTCCGTGTGGATCAATTTACATCTCGGCCCCTTCAGTGCCGTAATTGCTGGAGGTTTGGCCATAGCGCCAAGGCCTGTAAATCGAGTTTTCGTTGCTGTGGATGCGGAGAGAGCCACGACCCCGCTGGGTGTTCTGCTCAACAAGAGAAATGCTGATTGTGTGGCGGTGGACACTCAGCAAGCCATTCCGAATGCCCAGCGCGGGCTGAGGAAGTGCAAGTACTAGAGTTGATTGACAAGCGCAGGTGCTCAAGACGCGAGGCAGTTGCAGTCATGAAAGATAGGACATCTGGCTATGCAAGTGTGGCAGCGCGGCATGCAACCGTTGTGGATTCCTCCTTGTCGCAAGCGATTGCGGCGGCGGTGGAGAAAGCAATGGCAAGTGCCATGGATCGCATAGTTGAAAATCTGTCCGCGTGCATTTCGCAGGTCATGGCATCCCAAATGTCCACTTTATTGCAAGCTTCTATTGCCCCCCTTTGTGGCACAATCACTTCTCCATTGGTTGCACCTCCCCAACCTTCTGTGCCCGTGACTTCCAATCCACTGAGTCAGACTCAATCACAGCCTTCGTCTATCCCTGCAACCAGTTATTCACATCACAGTGAGACAGAACTCTCATCTGAAGAGTGCGTTGATATGGAGACTGAGATGCGTGCTCAAAAGCGCAGTGCGTCTCCGTTAGGTGGTGCTGGTCCGTCTTGCTCTCAGTCGAAGAATAAAAAGAATCGCCCTAGATCTACACCCAAAGGCAGCATTTTGGATCAGGCGGTCTCCGCTGCGGCCCTTTCGGCGACATAGGGTCGTTGAAGGTGTTGCAGTGGAACTGCCAGTCTATTCTTTCTGCTTCAACAGATTTAGTTTGTTTAATCAGTAAATAAAGTCCAGATTTAATTGCTCTTCAGGAAACGTGGCTCTCTAAAGATTCTAGGTACAATTTACAAAATTATCGTTATTTCAGGCTTGACCGGCTCTCAAGAGGTGTTGGGTTGCTATTGTTCGTATCCACACAATTTTGCCACAGGGCAACTGTGTCATTTCAATATATGGACAGGCAGTGCGAAATTCAGGCACTTGATCTCAATATTCTTGGATATCAGCCACTCACTCTGGCTAATGTATATTTTCCAACAGGTGTCCATGACGTTCGGCCTCTTGACTCGTTTTTATCTAGTTGCAGGAAACAGGTTTTAATTGTTGGAGACTTCAACTCGCATCATGTTTCGTGGGGGTTTCGTACAGATCGCTGCGGTACGCTCTTATGGGACTGGGCTTGTGTGAATAACCTCATATGTTTAAATTCGGGTCTCCCCACATTTGTCCGTGGTCAGGCTCGCTCAGCGTTAGACTTGTCATTTTCTTCCCCCGGAATAACTGTGTCCTCTTGGGCGCCAGTTGACTGTGCCTCCAATAGTGATCACCTTCCGATCAGCTTCCAAGTTATGTGCAGTTGACCTCTCCTAACAGCACACGGCGCACATTCATAAATTACGACAGTTTTAAAAATGCCCTCAAAGCAGACCTTCAGGAATTATCTCATTCCAACAGTGGAGATAATGCCATCCGCATTTGTTCAATTTTGGATGAAGCTCGTAAAAAATCGGAGTTCTTGGTTCAGGCACATAAGGGAACATCGCCGTGCCTTTGGTGGAACGCAGAGTGCGCTCGCGATTATAGGCGCCGAAAGGCTGCTTGGAAGAAACTTCTCCATAATCAGTGTCCCAAAAACTGGATCGATTATAAGTTCGTTGCAGCTACGTTTATGCGCACCGTATCTCGTGCAAAGGAGTTGCACGATACTGAACGCTACGAATTCCTTTCAAAATCTGGTAATAGGCGCGCTTTATTCAATTACCTAAAATCCAGGAAACTAATCTCGTCCACCATGAACGCTGTCTCCCTAGTTCAGTCACCGGCTGAACTTGCACAGTCCCTGGAAGAGATAGGCAGAGGTCTTGAGCGCCGGTTTACGGCTCTCCTTCCTTCTCCTCAGAGATTTCTTGCCACTTTGGACGATTTCGAGGAGGTCACCCTCACTGAGCTCTCGAACACTGTATCCCGCCTTCCACCCGCGGCCCCTGGCCCTGATGGTGTGACTTCTTCTATGATTAAAATTTTGTTCGAGGAATCTCCCCCCGACTTACTGGCGCTTATAAATTACTCTCTTAAGGGGCCATGGATTCCAAATGAGTGGCGGCTAGCAAAGATTATCCCGTTGCTTAAAGACCAGGGAGATGGTTATGTGTTAGACAATATAAGGCCAATTTCTTTAACTTCGAATCTCGTTAAGTTAATTGAGAGGGTGTTGCATGGTAGAATAATGTCTGTTATTTCAGAGACTGGGGTGTTGAACCCTTGCAGATTGGTTTCAGACCAGGATGCTCTATATGGTGTGCCCATACCGATCTGGAGAGCCGCATACAGTTAGCTCGGCGCCGAAACCAATACGCAGCGCTTGTTACTTTGGATGTATCTAAAGCCTATGACAGCGTTGAGCACAGGACGCTCTTGCAAAGACTGCAGGCAGTAGGACTTCCGAGATACTTTGTGGCTTGGTTTGCTGAATTCCTTGCTGACAGGGAATTTTACTGCTTTCAGAACGGTGTTTCATCAAGCAAATTTCGACAAGCGAGAGGAGTGCCCCAAGGGGCGGTCCTCTCCCCTGTACTTTTTAACATCTTACTCAGCAGTATTCCGTGCAGTCCTCAGGTGTCCACCTATGTGTATACTGATGACATCGCCTTTTTTGCTTCAGAGAACGACATTTCCTCTTTGTACCAGTCCTTACAGTCCTACCTGAATGTCCTAGACCAATGGTTAGGAGACATTAATCTGTCCCTTAATGTCCCTTAATCTGTCCCTTACTTACCACAGCGAGTATTTGTACCTTAACAATCGCCCTAGACGAGATAACTTGATAGTGTAAGGCGTACCCGAACTGGGAACAGAAAAATTACAAATAATGTTTAGTACATTTAAATCAGAGCGAAACCAATGATTGTTGCTACGGAGAAGACGACGGTAAGCGGGCAATGCCGCGGGACGGAGCAGATGGATGTTGATGAAGATGTCGCCCTCCATGCACAGCTCTAGAGTATGGTGCAGTTTAACACGAGGCGTGTTAGTTGCGACGATAGCTTAGTGGTCTCCTCAGCATGAAGGCGACATATACGGTGTATTTCCGCCTGAGAAGTACACCAGAGACAATTGACAATTGGTTTATTCTGTGAACTGATGAGGTTTTCTTCTTGGACACATTACAACTAACAATTAACGACATTGACAGCACACCCTATAGTATCCGTTTTTTCCCTCTGGAGAAAAACTGTCTTGTGCCATACGACCTATTTATGTTGCAGGGACTCTTTAGTCTGTGGAAGAGCCGCATGGTGGACCACCATGCCGAATCACCACGGTCTTCGAAATCTTTTGTAGCGAACAATGCGCCTTGCTGCGGGGAGTATATGCTGCCCTGCAAGAGCGCCTAGCTGGCTGCCCTAACTGGATGCATGCGTGGGCCGCCCAGATTTCTGACGTTTTGGAAGGTGGGGTCATGCAGGCGTATGGTGGCGTGTTGTTTTGTGGCGTAAGCATGATTAGATTTTTCTTTTCGGCACTATTTCCATAAGAAAGATAGCCTTATGGTTTCTCTCTGCGACCCTTAAAGGAGATCTGTTCGCGCAGCTGCGGGTTCCACACCGAGTCATGGACAGTGATTCAATTTTTTTTTCTCTTTTTCGTGGTTTGACTTCAAACTCAGCTAAAGGTCAAAACTAGGCACTCGGCGATCGAGCCACGAAGTGCCGTGGTGAAGCTTTCGCCTGAAGCGTTGAAGCTTTGAAGCAGGAGAAAATGAGCGCGTTCATCGTATTGGTAGGCGCAAGTCTGACTGCATTCCCCGATAGTAATAATGTCCTTGAACTACAAAACGAAAATTGCCATCAGAAAAAACGCATTGAAATTGAAGGACCTAACCACACCTAAAGCATGCATCGACGAAGAGATTTCACCAAAACTTCAAGTGGCACAGAAATAGTTGAGGTAATTTGCAAAGGCTAATGCAGGCGAACGCAAATTTAGGGTGTCATATGATGAGCTGATCATAAGTGATAGAACTTACAGATACGACGACATTCATGACCGTCGTGTTGCAATCATTCCGAGAGCAGCCCATTTCCGGTGATAACTGTGGAATCAAGGTCTTTGAATCAAATGGACTGATATCATTCGTTGTTGCTAACTTTCGTAGTTTGGTACCTAAGCAAGGAGAGTTACTGTCTGTCATTGGCAGGTGTGATGCAGATGTCGTTCTGATAACATAAACATAGCTGAACCAATGCATCTCGGCGGTCGCATTTCTATGGAGGCAAAATTCTAGAGATCCGCGTATTGGGCGATGTCAGTGCGCGTTGAGGAACCCCCGGTGGTCAAAATTTCTGGAGCCTCTCACTACGGCGTTCCTGATAGGCTGAGTCGCTTTGGAACGTTAACCACCCATAACGTCACATAATTTTAAACATCCATCAACGGAAATTTCTTTAATTACTGCCAGCTAACAGATCAGAGGCATGTTTCTCTGGAAAAACCTTAGAAGCTTTAACCTAGGTGTCGAAATATTCGATGTTGTGAAGTAACCTGAAAACTCCTTGCATGAATATAACAAGCCGTCGGGATGTCTCTTTTAGGGTTGTGCGAATATTCGAAATTTTCGAATATATTTCGAATATTACATTTTTAGTATTCGTATTCTATTCGAAATCCAAGTATTCGTGTTCTTTCGAATATTCGACCCGACGCGAATATTTGTATCCAGCCGAATATTCATTGTGAGCACCGGCGTTCATTTCGGTCCGCAAGCCCTATCGACAGAGACATAACAACATGGCGGCGCCCGGAGCAATGCACATGGATGAAGGAAAATTTTTCCTTCCTCCAAGGGCCATGCCGTAGCTGTCTGCGCTGGTGAGCTTTCTTATGGCTATACCTGCGAAGCTGATGTAGTCAGAGCTGTGCACGAAGTACCTCGCAATACATGCCAGTTCAGTGCCAAGTGAGAGGGAATTTTCTGTGGCCGGAGGAGTCGTTCCAGCTAGAAGGAAACTACTTCTGCCTGACCATGTGGAGCAGCAGGTTTTCCTTCACGACAGCCTTTTATGTTCATTCCAGCAACGCGCTTTTGTGGTGATGGCAAGCTAGCCTTAATCAATGCTGTGTACTAGCCATACTCTCTGATATTTCCACTCTTCTAAGAATAATGTTCGAGACTTTGATACTTTTTGTGCAGCCACACTCACCTTTTGTGTTCATTTAATCATCCATAGTTGAACTGTGATGTTCTTGGGGGCTCAAATAAATGTTTGTATAGGTTAAATGCGTCTGTCCTTGATTATTCGATATTCGATTCGATATTCGGAATCAAGTATTCGTATTCGATTCGTATTCGAAAAATTTGATATTCGCACACTCCTAGTCTCTTTAGATATCATTTCTGTACAGAAAACCTTGCTTTAACTTTCTCACCGTTGTTATCAAGTTACCTTTTTTTCGGCAAGGATTCTGCAATGTTTGTCACAAGAATTTTCCTTTTAGCACTCTTTTGTTCTTTTGCTTCATGATACGCGCCGTTGGCTTCCTGTCTGTATTGGTATTGATTGTTTTTGGAAGGTTATTGAAGTTCATTGAATTCGGGAAGAATTTTTTTTCTTGTTTTTCATGGCATCTAGCTTTCGCATTTGCTTCTGCCATGCCATTTCTGACGTTCACGGAGTAAGATAGACAGCAGTGCAGATTCTGACGCTCCACAATGCATTCGGAAGGCCTCGCTAGCGTACGTCCGGCGCCCAGCGTTGCGCTCTACTCTCTATATCCACCTTCCTTCACTCGACGAAAAGGCTTTGAGAACCCTTTTTCTTTAGCAGAAGTAGCCTATCGACGCGCCACCTGTCGACACTACCACGAAACGAAATTCTGTGGCAACCATTGGGCGAAAAGCCGGTGGGATGCCGTTTTTCGCGTTGTCTACTTCTGACGAAGCAGTAAAGGGAATCGTGTTTTTTCATAAGCGCACAATAGCCTCTTTCTTTACCAAGATAGCACTTTTCCTTTGACGAATCGGCCGATGTGCAACAACCGGCATATGAAACCTGGACACGACAGTTCAATCCTAAAAAAAAATTAGTCGATATTAGCTGTGAGAATGTCCGTACGAGTGCAGGTAAATTTCAGTTTCAAGGTGCGATGCCTGCCCCTTTGAAGTGTTTATAAACTTAGCTTTATTGCTGCTTTAGGACGTAATAAAATCTTTGGTTTTCAGCTCTCTCGTCCGCCTTTCTTTTGTTCTGAGGATTATAGTGCAGTAGCAACATGGACAAGAAAGACGGACGCAAACACAGGCGAACCTCTTTCTTGTCCATATTGCTACTGCACTATGATGAACCAACAACCCAGCCACTTCCTATTAAGCAATTCCATTTGTTACTCACACTTGGTACTTGGAGTCAGCTCCGCAAAATGCATCTCGTTTGTTGCCGAGCCATCTGTGCACCATCGGTTTCGTATTGGGGCGTCGTATGCGTGTACGCGTGAACATGACGCGATAGGGGCAGCAGACGACAAATGAACCCACGAGCTTCCCGAAACGCAGAGGGTATGGCTGACGGGAGAAGCGCATACCGTGCAGCGGTATTTGAATGCTGGTGCTCCGTAAGACAGGGCAAGCGATGAACTGTTTTGTCGCTTGCTGTAAACCATGATATGGCGAAGGAAATTTGTGTGCACGGCAGGGAAGAGCCATTCCGCCACCCGTGCTGCATCTTCCAAGCTGAGTCGGAAATCTGATAAATACGCAGAGTATGTGGGTGTTGTGCGACGTCGCTGGGCATTAAAAAACCGCAGGTGGCCGAAATTATTCCAGTGCCCTCCACTAAGCTCGACTGTTAGCTCATAAGCAGATGCCGGACGTTAAGCCCGGCATACCATTCTCTTTTCCTGATGCAGTACTGACACTCACTACAAGGCCGTCTATGGAATACAGGAGAAAAAAGTGTAAGAACAGAAGGAAACAAGTTTGCATGTGGAGCATGCGCATAATGGAGCCTGTGGAACATGGCAGGTAAGCTGTAGGGAGGAGGCAGAACTAGAGGAGAAATGCGGCGACACAGATGATGGCGTCAGTGCAGCGTCACGCAGCAGACAACCGCGATGCATGCCATGATGCATGCGCGTGTTTTTTAAGAAAGGAGAAGGAAGCGTCTCCACCGCGAACGCATCAGTGCCAAATCCGACCGTCCTCTATTATTTGACTCCCCGATCTCTCTCCGATATATCAAAACAGAGCCCCTCTTATCAGCGGAGCCGGCGCTACTGTCTATCTTACTCAGTGGCAGCGTGTGCAGACGCTCTGTAGCTTTGGTGAACTCTTTTCGCAATAATTTCTACAAAGCCTTGGTGATCTAGGAAAATAAAGTTGAATTCAGTGCTCTAGTATGTTCTTCTCGTCTTGCCCCTAATTTTAGTTCGAACCGAAACAAAAGTTTATCTTTGCTGTCATTATTAACTGCACTTAAATTGTCAGAGCTTCCAACACTCTTAAGTGGTACTTTCTTATACACGTCAGATGTTGGGATCTGAAAATGAGAGGAATTTTTTAATTCCATAGCTGATGTACCCTGGGGACAAAAGTAACTGATCGATCCCTCAAATTACCAACAATGCCACACCTCATGCACACGTTCTCCGAAAATGCACTCCTTGAGTCGAGACCAGCAAGACAAGGAGTGAGTTTGGGGTGACGCCCATATGCAGAACAGCAGTGTTCGGGTATTGGAGGTGCGGTGAGTCACTTTTGTTCCTTTAGCACAGTGCCTTCGGAACGTGGAAATGCATCCACACTCCACTCGTTTTTTAAGGCGGAAGCCTTTAATGCCTCATCGCTGTAAGCAGGATTTGTCGACAGAAATGTCACGCTTTTCAATTGGTCGAAACGGTCATGACGTCACAGTGCGTGAATTTCAAATGGGGCCAATTGTACTTTGGCTAGTAACCATGCAACCAATTAAAGGGATTGTATAGTGATGCTCCAATTAAGTGGGACTGAGTCTAGTTAACTGCTTAATTATTAACCGATCTAATCAGGCCAGATAAATAGATAAAGCCGAGTAGGAAATTCGTCAAGCTTGGTGATCGAACCCCGGTCTCCGGAGTGCGAGACGAGCAGGCTAAGCACTCCGCCATGCCAGCTAGATGGTTGGGAAAGAACAAATGCGCGTCTAGTGAATACGGTGTCTTCGTTCACTCGCATCTTCCGCCCTTCAAGTTACGGCGAGGTTTAGGAGTCCACCGAGATATGAGAGACAGTAAATTTCCTTTCCTCAAAAACCAATTTACCGACGAGCAAGGCGTAGAACGGGCGATGGCTTTCTATGGACTCCTTGGCAGCGTTGCAAGACGCTGTCGCGTTTCACTCTTAGAGGCGAAGCCTAACATCTTAACAACGCATCAGGGACATAAGCAGCAACACTGCGCTTAAGGCTTCCGCCTCACCTCACTTTAGGTCAACAAAGTGCCCCCCTGAATTTTTAGCCATATTACTGGTAATCATTTGGAAGCTGAAATGTTTCTCCGCTCACGTTTAATTACGACAGCTTTCCGTGATTCAGTTTTGAGAAGCGTTAACCACTAATTAAGCAGAAAATTCTTTTGGCTATGAAAATTTATGCGTAAGATGCGCACATTATATCGCAAAACAAACATTGCCCCTTTGGATCACTCATTTTCGTTCTAATGGCTCATGCCCGCAATGGGCCATCGACAAACATTAGGGAGGCATTGGCAGTCCAATTTTATAGCCTTTTCGATAGCCTCCAATTTACGGCACTGCAGGTGACAAGGAGAATCTAAATAACTGACACTTTTACTGTGCGAAAGCATGATTCTGCTCGGTAGCAACCGTGAGCAAAATTGCCCGGTGTTTCTTCCGTTGTTTGTTCGCATATGGCCTATCGCGTGCACTCCGTCCCACGGCACTGCCCGGTCATCGTCGTCTTCTACGTCGCAGAAATCCATGTTTTTGCCCCAATTCGAATGTAGTAAACATTCTCTCTAGTTTTTCTTTCATTTTTGTCAATGGTATCGTGGTCGTACGATCGCCACTAACGCAAATGAAGACAGCGAGTTTCACCTGCAAGAACGTTGCGTGAACGGTGAGAACACTTTTGATTCCAGCTTATGCGAGTGGATTTCTTTGCATTTATCATTGGGAATGTTTTTCAGCGCGGCACCTTGCTCAAAAGAGAGTCGTCCGTAGCCGTAATTAGCGCAAGTGTATTCAGGTAAAAGTAAAAGGCAAATCCAAGTCTCTTTCTCTGTCCGTGTTTTTTTGCGCTTCTACATGTCTGCAATGAACCAACTAGCCCAAAGGAATGCGCTCCTAAATTTTATGTTGCTTGTAAAAATCAGCATGTGTAGGGCGCAAGACTCTTGAAAATGTGAAATACAAAAAAAATGCGCGCTTCATAAGCTGGGAAAAAGATAACTTCTCACTGAAATTAGGAAAGTGTTCTGATAAGTACATTTTACTTTTTTATTTTTTCTGACGCCAGGGGGCTTTTTTTTCCTTGCGTTTTTCCTGCCCTTGTTGTGTTGCTTTTAAACTTTTTGGCACGCAGCTGAACGTGCTACCTGGTGTCAACACTGTTTCTTGCACACGCGCCGTAGCGAACACTGAGCAGAAGGCAAAGAAGATTCACTTGTGGTTTTCATGTGACCTGGCCAATCCCCCGCTACAGTGAACTAGAATATATTCTAGTTCACTGTACCCCCGCCGTGGGTATGTGCCATTAAGCCTGAGGACATCATCATCATCATCATCATGTGCCATTAAGCCTGAGAAGATCATAATCATCGTCATCGTGGAGTGCGCGTCGGATTTCCTGCAGTCTAATACATTCAATTCTATTCCTGTTAACGCCTTTATTCCTGAGCAGCTAGCGTGCACTAAGGGCATTGTACGGCGAGTGGCCTCGTCATCCACCACTCAAGAAATTTTGGAGGAATTTTAGGACGCAGGAGAGTTACTTCTGTGTACCGCTTTTCTCGCGAGGGCACGGGAACAAGTGTTTTTTCGGCAGGCGGCGAATCAGGATCTGCGTCCTCTCAGTACTTCCTCCGGCACGGGTTGTACGAAATGAACTAACCCTAGGCCTTACCATATCCTTACCATATTCTTACTGGCCTGCAAGTTAAGTACACGCATGGACGAGGATTTGATGAGAATCAGGAGTGCTCTTCGGAAGTTTTGCTTTTAGGTTGAATTGTTGTTTGCGGGTCACAAAATCATATTAAGGTGAAACTGAAATGCCCAGAGACACCTAATTTGCCTTGATAAGGTTAGATGATGTTTCTTACACAATTGCACACAACATTTATTTTTATACTATTAAATATATCTCAAAGTTCATCGATGGGTCCTCCCGCAGTGCCTGGCTCGGGCCTCGGCGGGAGCACGAAGAGCCGCGCCTCTGGTCCCGCGCTCATACTGCGTGGAAGTAATCAAGATACTGCACTGATTTTAGCTCTAGGATTGCTTCAACACGAGTCCAGCCAAATGCAGCAGACTCAAAATTGCAATCACGCTATGATTACGCAACGCTAGTTAAAGCGTTTCCTGAAAAAAAAAATGTAGCCGTTCCCTCTGCTGTTTTCACAAAAGGTTGGGCTCTAGGAGCATTGCTCAATACTAACAAGAGACTACAATACAGATCGCCTGTAACAGAGCACCACTATCAAGCTTTACTGTAGCTGCAAACATCTTTATATGACCTAGTTGGTTACTGGATCGTGACGTATTAACAAGCTCAGAAAAAACAAACGTGGACACTACAGATGCGAGAAGACTTACGTTAGAGAGGAAATAGTAGCATTTAAGGCTCTTAATTGGGCTGGTTGCTTAATGGGTAGTAACTAGGCTGTGTGCTGCAGCATGTTAACTATCCGTGCTTTGTTAGCTATATAGTTAATATGTCTCGAATTAGTGTAGTTTACATCTCTTCAAATGAAATGAGAGGAAGAATCCAACATCATTCATTTACAATCACAGAACAGAGTTTGGAGTATATAGACGAAGTTCCCGAATTTTCGGTTCTTTATTCTCGTTTTTTTCAAACAAATGGTCTGCAGTGTAATCTGTTTTCTCCTAGCTGATTGCAACATGCGTAGGGGTGGAGGGCGCCTTAAGACGGCTGTGAAAAAGCGAAACTTTATCTCTTATTCATTTTAATAAATCCATTTGCTTGCCTGGAACTGATTCTCCTACCATAGATAACAGCATGTTTTACTAGGTAATCTAGGGTGCAAAATAGAACGTGACCACTTAGGGAGTAATCAGGCATTGACAACCACCCAAGTGCAGCCATACGTTTACAACGGAATGCAACACAGCCTTCTCAGTAGCTTTGCAGTTGAAGATAATTTTGTCCTGGTTTGGCGGTCGAGCACGGGTCAGCGCCTGTCCAAGGGAGCCGCTCTGCTAACGAAGCTAATAAAGACGGCTACCAGACATGGTAGGACGCGACCAAATTTAACAACAAATCGAAACCCGAACAGTGCGAGAGGAGTGTTTTTCGGGGCAACCCCCAATATTGCGTAGATTTCAGTTAGGGAGTAATTACTCCCTACCATAAACCTCATGGCAGCCCTAGAGTTACATAGGAAACTTGGGAGTTTCCCCCAAATAGACTGCACAGCAAAAGCGTCGAATATCCCGACAAATTGAGGGCAATGTCGTAGGAAATACTGAAGGAAATATTGGAGATCGATTGCTGTATAACCTGCTGGCACTTTCCATACTTGTGGCTTCGACAGCTCCATTTGCAAATGCACGCGTTAGCTGAAGGCCCCTATGGGACACTTAGCCGGCCTGGCTCTTTTGAGGCGGCGAATCTTGAAGGTTTCCCAGTTTGCCTCGCGGCAAGCGGCACCATGCCTGTACCCTTTCAAATTTCTTATAACTGTACGTAATCGGCGGTTTGAAAACGTCGGTTAAAAGAGGACGCCGAAGGTAGACGCCCCTGCAACGTTACTAACGAAATCGCACCGGCCAGACTGCAGCAGCAGGCCGGAAAGACCCCAGCCTGGAAGCAGTCAGCCAAAGATGCCTCAAGGATGATGCGCGGCCACCTACTGGTTGGCGGTGGCGATCGGTCCAGACGACGTCTTCAGGAGCCGAGCCACCGCGGCCCCTATGGAGATGCGTGAAGCGCAAAAGCGATTCTTTTTCACGCCAGAAGAGTCTGCGGGCCAGGAAGTGGTCGTTGGCTGCAAGAGAAAGGTTAAAAGGCAATGCGTGTAATGAAAACTGTACAACACATGATCCTGCGGGGTGCTCTTAACAGAAGAGAAAAGCCCCGCTTCCCAGTAAGAATTCCTTATCTCTTTGACCGCATGCCTGTGTTGTCGACGATATCTTCTCAGTTATAAAATCAGGATGTACTTGTCAATGAGGTGGAATCCTTGCGTTAGCAGTCACGTAGTCTGTAGTGCTTTGTATGATGCCCTGCACACAAGGCCGTTTTTTTTATACGATTGCTGGCTAAAAGGAAAAAGTGCAACCAAGCAGCGATTTGTGGGGCTAGTTTGCAAAATGGGACGTGTTCAGAAATGGATATGACACGTGGAATTTAACGTTCTGAAGCGAAACATGGGCTGTGAGGGACCTCGAATTGGTGAGGCCTCCGGATTACCTTAGACCACCTTGGGTGCTATAACGGGCTTTGGCATCGCACAGACGTCTTTGCAGTTCGCCGCCATCGAAATATGCCCTGTGCCGCAGACATCGAAGCCGTGGCTAGGGGATCAGCAGTATAACGCCATAGCCACTGAGGCACCGAAGCAGGTAGAAACGCGGCGTATTGCTCAGTAGGAGCTGTGTACAGTAGCCTCGGCCAAGTTATGCATTAGCGGGAACGCATCAAAGCGGCATCGAAAATATATCACCGTGGTGGTCGCTGGGAAGTCGGCTAGTGGTTCTGCCGGGCTGGATGCTCTCCCGTGCAGGTGGTTCCAGCGGCATTCGTGAACCTTGTAACCTCCCGCCGCCAGAGACGAGAGCCCCGTGGTGGCGGTCGCGGAACTGGAGCAGGGAACGTCTTTGGAAGAGCTCGGAGACCGGGGGCCGCCAAGGTGAAGACAGCCAGGTGGCCGTGGTGTGGACACCCTTGCCGTTGTACATGCGGGCGCCTTGTGTAGAGCCGGCCAGAATCCGAAGAGGCAAGCAGGATCCTCCTCCGCGGCACCTATGCTGCGGGAGATGCATTGAAGGAACAGCGACATAAGCGTGCTGCGTGGGGTGGCCACGTATTTTCTACGAAAGGGCCTGAATCCAACAGCTCGAACAGGAAAGCGGGTGGGGCACGCGCCCCACGAGGAACTCTTCTTTGACTTCTGCTGCGTGTTCTGGCGCGTGTGCAAGAAACAATGCTAGCGAAGGTAGCATGTCCTGGTGCAGCAAAGAATTTTAAGAGCGGGGGACCTAGCGCCAAAAAGCCGCGGAAAAACAATTAGAAAACAGCTGAGGAGGGAAACATTGGAACAAGTAATGTGTCCTTTTTAGAATGTGTCGCTGATTTCATTCAGAGGTTATCGCGTCGGCGCTGTTATCTAAGTTGGTTTATTCGAGACATCACATCACAGCCATCGAGAAATACGTCTTCGGGGTATCGGCGTCGATGGAGTCTGATGCGCACTCCCGCTGCACGCGCATGCGGCGCCATCTGTCAGTACTCCCGCTCAAGAGTTGCTGGGCTACAGGCCCAGGCGACTTGGCAGTTTTAAGACACGTCGGCTTCTTGCCGTGAACATTCCTGGTTGCAGGGCTGGATGTGAGGGCTGGTGACGACTATCCTTTAGAGGCATTGAAAAACCTCGCTCTTATTTCTGCTAGAGCCCCTAGTGCGTTTTTGTTTTGTTTTTGTGTTCGCATTCTGGTTCCTTTTACGGCGTTTCATTTGCTACTGATATTGCGTACTTTGCAAGCAACTCCGCAAAACAAAAGTTCAATGAATTATGCAACCCGCTAATCTCGCTTGATGCTGGGTTGTCTGCTCACTGCACGTGTCGTGTCGGGGGCGGATTGTATCCGTGATCACAGCAGGGTCACGCAGACGACAAGCGAAACCACGAGGTGGACGCTACTTAGACGGCACGGAATGCGTGAGAAGCGCACACTGCGCAGTGTTATAATTTTGGTCCTAAGAACATGGGGTGTAGGCGACGAATTCTTCTGTCGTTCAGTGTAAGCGAATATATTACAAAGAAAAATTTTCTGTTATCAGTGGAGCGCCGTTCCCTCACAGATGCCGCATCTAAAAAGCTGAGTTCCGAAAGGTTTATAAATACCCACAGTATCAGGATGTTGTGCGAGGTAAGGTGGCCGGATTTATTCCAGAGCCCCCCACTATGCCCTCTCTCTCTTAGCTCATCCGCAAATACCGGGCGTTAAACCCGGCATACCTTTTCCGTTTTCCTGATGCGGTATTAATACCCACTACAGTGCTGTCAATAGAATACACGAGAAAAAAGTGAAAGAACAGACGCGAAACAGGTTTTCATTGGGAAAGCGCGCAACGCGGCAAGTGAGCTCTATGTTGTAGGAAGAAGCAGGGGACAAACACGGTGACACAAATCACGGCCCCAAGGCAGCGCCAGGCAGGAGGCGACCGCGATGCATGCCGCGACGCATGCGTGCATTTGCAAACTAAGATAAAGGAAGCGTCCCCACCGGGAACCCCAGCACGGCCTGAGCAGCGGCAGGGCATTAGTGCTGTGCCAGAGCCAATGCTAAAAGCGAGCGCCTTGTATTAAATGCCTTCCCCCACAAGCTCTCTCCGATGTAACAAAACTGAGCCCCTCTGAGTAGCGGCGTTGGTGCTCCTACCTACCTCCGTGGACACGGGTGTAGATCTCTAGGCGTGGTTTGCGCTAGTCGCGGTAATTTCTGCAAAGGATCGAACATTTTTCGACATAAAGTTGAGTTCAGCGCTCTAGTTTGTCGTCCTCGTCTTACCGTTTGTGTTGTTTGGTATGACTACAAAAGTTAACATTTGCTGTCTTTATTAATTGCATTCGGCTTGTCCGAGCTGCAAACGCTCTTAAGCGGTTCTTTCTTGGCACTTGATATATTGAGATCTAAAAATTGAAGTAGAGAGAGAGAGAGAAAAGAATTTTAATGGGAGGAAAAGGAGGAGAGGTCGGCTGTTCGTAACATTGCCCTGGCGTGCTACTCCGCACTGGCGAAAGGGAAGGGGAGGAAAGGGAAAGTGCGATGGCATAATGCAATGAGTTTCATGGGTGATGTCCACACACACACACACACTCTCTGGTATTCGAATTGCGGTGAGTACACACACGTGAAATGCATGTCTTGAACACATACTGGAGTAAGGGCTGTATGAAAACACAAATGTGCAGTCTCACACATGTCAGACCGTAAACCAAGTAAACCGTGTAAACTGCGTGAACTGTGTAGGTAGTGCATAGGCAGTCACAGACGGGTATCTAGGCCTGTTTCACATAAAAACTTGAGTACGGCCTTCGACATACGGCAACACAGCACGTTCTTCCCTGGCGCCTAGAAGAGTTTCATCAGAGAGAGGGCGAGAGTTCAGCTGTCTCGCGGTCGCTTCCAATGTTCTCCTCTCATTAGCGTACTTCGGGCACACGCAAAGAACGTGCCCAATAGTCTCTGGAGTGTGGCACAGTACACAATTTTTCGTTAGTTTCAATTCCAATATTGTGAAGGTAGTGTTTGGTGTAGGCAACGCCAAGCCGTAACCGGTGGAATAAAGACCCTTGACATCGCATTATAATAGATGGAAGATGAAATCGTTAGCCGGCGTCAAGCTTAGAACATGCGGTCCTGTCGATGGCTTGAATCGTTCCAGTGCAACTGCAGTGCAGCTTGCTCGAAATGAGCCCGCAAGGCTCCACTGTCTGATCTGGAAAAGGCTATTTCAATGAAGGCGCCATCATCATGTGCTAGCCGAGCTTCGGCATCAGCGCGCTCGTTTCTCGCTATGCCTCAATGGCTCGGTATCCACTGAAGCTTTATGATTGGCCGCGGTGAAAAGCCTCAGCTAACAAAAGCCCAGTCTCACGCACGGGCTGGAAATCGTTAGCGATAGCAGATATCCTACTAGGGTCGGAAACAGCGTTTCAAGACGCACTAGCCCTGATTTGACCATCATAGGAAATATCCTATACTACGAATGGTCTAACACTGGGGAGCAGTTCTGAAGTGACCAATACGTTATTCAAACGTAAATTAAACTTACAAGGTTCAGCACAATCCAGAGAAAGACGAAAATCACAGATTGGAAAAAATTCCGAGAACAGTTGGAGAATGAAGCCGGAGGAACTGCGATAACGGACATCGAAAAGTGGACCAAACGACTACGGGAGGTCCACAGATACGGTAAGATAAGGTAAGCATTGATAAGGTATTTGTTAATAAATATTTTCGAAGTGAAATTTTTATGCCTTTTCCTACCACATAGGGGCATGAAATAAACTAGGAAAATTAAAATATATGCGAACGGTTTAGCGTTTTAACACTGCAGCTCTGTTTGAATACATCTATTGAACCTGCGTCAGTTTTGTTCATTTCGTTCAGCTATTTGATGATTCTATCCTTCATTTTAATCACGATGTACTTAACCTACTCCACGAGATAGAGAACCATTACAGCTACATGAATGATCATTTTTTTTATTTCGCCATATCAGATGTTATTTATAATCGCTGGTGGGAGTAGCAATGCTGATTCATTTTTTCGGAACAAAACAGAACAAAACAAACAAAAACACAATAACTAAATTCCGCCATTCTTTACGTTTTAAATAACGCGACAAGTTAATTAAAACATGCTTTGTTACGCAAAATGATACTTCTAATTAAGATTGTTGGTTTTAAAATTTTTCTTTCATATATGGCCTCCCACCCCAGAAGAGTTCACGAAAGAGAGAAACAGAGCCACTACTCAGTGACATCCTGCGATGGAGCAGTGGTTAAGCAGGAGGCCACCTTCTATCTTAGCCTTACCCTGCATTACGTCTAACTGTACAGTGTGGGACTCGAGGTGAATGTTCAGCAAATTACTTCCACCTCTGCTTCTCCTTAGCCGCAATGAGGTTATCCGGTTTAGCACTTCCTACCTTCCAGCACCACTCCTAATCTGTTTTGGGTGCAACGTGCGCCTCATGTTTTATTCGGTGTACTTCGCATGATATTGTTCCTGATCGTCGGACATGGTGTCAAGGTATTTTTGTGGGTGATGCCATGAGCTTGAACCACAGTCTTCTTTAAGGCGATTTGTATTGTGGTTTAATCCGAATTAATGCGTTTGTCTAAGAGTGAAGAATGAAGACTTCTGTAGCTTTGTATGCCTCGATATTCCTTCCCTTAAGACAGTCACACAAGTTGTCCTGTAAAGAAACTCTTGCAGCCTTCCAGCACACACAAGAGAGGAAAGCCCCAAGGTATCTACCTAATACCTAAATGGGAACTAAAGTGAACAATTTATTTTCCGGAAATTGGCTGTTTAGGAGAGAAATGCACCAATTGCAGCGGCTGAGCCTAGAGCAAGATTTAAAAGCACGCGTTTGTGGCCAATTTAGATATGTCGCTGAGCGCACGTTATAATAACACTATTTTGCTGCCTACCGTATTCACTCGACGATAGATCAACCCGCTTTTCCAAAATCGTACTCTCCAAACTCTGAGCTCCAAACGGTTGTATTGCAGGGCCTTCAGCCAAGAAGGATTCTATGTAAGGACGCAATAGAATCGGATGCCTTGTCTCTAATCCTTAACCGGGTGTTCTGGTAGTTGTTTTGAATCATGCGTTTGAAGGTCATTTGAAAGAAATACTGTGAAGTGATCCTGGTTTGCAGCTTCGAGTTGCAGGTGAACTGAATATACGCACATTGCATCTGTTGTGAAAATCGCAGCAATATACAAAGCTGCGGTGGCTGTAACACTCTCTGCGCGAACTACTCGCTTAACAAAATAATTTCTTGAATGTGATTTTGAATTTACTGCATTGGAGTGTGCTCGTACTGGAGCTATCCCACGCAGAGAATCCGAGTCGAATCTGTAATCGTCTATGCAGCTGGAGCCAAATAGAGCGCCGGCTTCTTCGTGCTCATAGCCGCGCCCGGGAGTGGAAGTGATGAAGAATTGCCCTTTGAGAAATTTTCAGTAATACAGAATGCAGTGATGTATCAAATCGAAACTTCATCGACACTGGACTCAGAGAAAGTAATTTTGAATCAAAGGATCGATGGAGAGGTTTGACGGGACCCTGGTGTGCTACTGCAAGCAGGGTAAATGGGAAGGGAAGGAGATACTGTATTAATGCGCAACTTCATTGCGAAGGTAGGCAAGAAGCAGGCTGGAGACTAGGCTGTCGGCGACTATGGCATAGGCTCCAGGAATTGCAGGGGGGAGTTATCAGAAGATTACGCAGAGGGAAATAATTTTCGGATCAAGAATACTTTCTTTCGGAAACGAAAGCACAGGATGTGGACATGGAAGAACCCCAATAGTGAGGCTTAAAATGTAATAACCTTCACATTATGCTGTCACCCCCCGGTAGAGCGTAGGAAGTGGAGGTTCTCGGAAATATGCGTTGTAGCGACTACTGAGTGGCGACTTTTCGAATTAGCTTACTCTTGAAGAGAGAACGGAATAAGGTAGTGAAGCGGGAGCCCGTTAACGGGTTAGCGGTAAAAGGGAAAGTAGAGACATTCGGGATCTCTTTGCAGAACAGATATTCGGCTCTATTGAGGAAGATGATCCTAATCTTCAAATAGAAAGCGATAATTTCACAGTTATCATTACGGAGTGCGCAGTGGGAGTAGGTGGTAGGATGGTTCGACAGGATACCCTCAAGCTATCCCAGGAAACAAAAAATCTGATTAAAGAAACGCCAAGGTAAGAAAGTCTTAGGAGCAATGCAAGGGAGATTGTGCTAGAAAAACTAGCCACTCTGTATATGCAATGCCAATTGTGACCCTGATCATACCAGAAGCTTGGAAGAACGCAAGCATTATGTTAATTAAAAAGACAGGAGACCTCAAGGATATGACAAATTACAGACCGATCATCTGACTGTCCGTTTCCTGTAGGAAATTTACTTAGGTGATCGCAAATATAACGAGGAGAACTTTGGACTTCAACCAACCAAACGATGAAGCAGTAGGTGGTAGGATGGTTCGACAGGATACCGGTAAGCTGTCCCCGGAAACGACAAATCTCATGAAGGAAAGGCCAAAGTAACGAAACCCTTTGGAGCAATGCAAAGGGATAAAGCAGCTGGTGAAGATCATTAACAGCAGCCCTTTCACCAAAAGTGGATAAAACAGATAATAAAACAGATAAGTCATTTTTTAACCACGGCGGTGGGTCCGTATTTACTGTTTTTCATATTGTTGGAAATAGTTTTGTATTAGTGGACAGCCCTAACATGATGTCTTAACTTTTCCCAATTGTTCGTATTCTGTTCGAATAGTGCTTCTCGCCAGCGATCTGTCCTGGTCGATGCTCGGCGGTTCTGCCCTGGCCTACCTTCCCACTACAACTTCAATTCCGTGGACATTACGGAAATCAGTGTGATCTTCATCTTATTCTGAGGGTGTTCTGATTTTATAACCCGCTGGCAATTGAGATTAGGCCTACAGTCAGAGACACTAGTTTCAATATAGGCTCCTCTGAAGCTTCAATGTGAAGAACGCTTGATATAGCGACCCCGTGCCACCACTGCGCGACCATGTCGCATCACCAGCAGCGCCGGCAGGTGGCACTTGTCTGCAGGGGAGCATAGCGATCCCTTGTGTACGCATGTATCTTGCTTTGGCGCCGCATGTGGTCGTTGTAACGTTGTCTTCTCTGGGTCCAACACACGGCACTTCAGCCCAATGGCAACATAGAGGAACCACCAAGTGGTTGAAGCTCCATTGCGAACAGAGTGATGCGTCTTCGGCATGGTTTCACCGCTTGTCACAGGCAGCTGTCGAGTGTCCGGTAGCTCCCGGAAGATCGTGCCACGCAATGAAAATCATGCACACGCGAAATAGAATTCGGCTCAATCGAATTTTTTTCATGCTATCGGCTGTAAAATTGGGGGAGTAGTCCTTAAAAGGGCGCTTAAACACCTTCCATGGAGAGCACATCAACTCGCACAATCAGTGCACTGTATTCCCATGAAAACCTGAGCTAAAAAAATTAGATCACTCCGGCAGCCCGCATTGGGAGAATGCGAAAACATTGACGCCTCCTCGACACTCGTCGTCGCTCTTTGCCTCTATTATAAATTTCTTATTCTTTGATCATTATTTTAACTACCTAATTACTGTAATTATCATATGCTTTATTTAAAGGTGCATTTATTTACTCTGATTATGCCTTCTTTTATATTAATCATCGATTTCGGTTTTTCAAATTTGATACAGTGGTTGCTCTCCCGTCCACTCTTTGTATTCCCATGCAGCCGATTCAACCGTCCAAGATTTTTCAGATAATAATTAACTAATTATTTTATGTCAATGAAACTTGTTTTTGATCGATTGACCATTACTGGTCAAATACATTTCAATTCATTTCTAACTTTTTTTCACTCCTTTGACTATTTTGCTACTATTTTGGATTCCACGGCTGTTTTCCTGTCTACTCACTATATTGACATCCTCCCTAATGCGACATTTTTTCGACATTTTTGACTCTAATTACTTAACAGATCATGCTATCAACATATTTTTTTGCGCAAGTCCTCTATACATCACAACCATTCGCTACATGCAACCTCACCTGAGAACATCGTGGCTGCTGCGGACACGTTTTGCAGACACGTTTTGAAGCGTGTTTGTGACACAACCCCGCCGACATAGCATAGAAATGCTTTCGCAATAATAATAACATATCACGCATAACAGAGAACTCAAAATCACGCCCGAAAATCACGCGAAATCACGACCTTCCCGGCGACTTTTCTTTGCTCGCTTCCTGCTCCGTCGCTCGCACCTGCGTATATGTGCATGTTTAGAGGTGGCTGGCTAATGTTTACACTCTTTCAGACGTCAGGCAGCTACATCGGCTGCAACTAACAAGCCGCGTAGCTTCGGCGGGTCACGGAACTTCGCTCAGAGAGGTTGGGCTGGCAAAGTTGCGCCGACCTGCCTACGTCCAAAAAGTGACTACACATTTTGACTACAAATTTTGAGTACAGAGAGCTCAGCTTCTACAAAGCGAATTAAAATTCCTGCTGGTCAATATTCGTGAAGGGGCGGGCTTTACCATACCCGGCATAACGCAACTTTATTAGAGGCCCTCTAACAGCCCCTTTAACGAGTGTTCAGCTCTTACATGAGTGCATACCGGGTGTTTCAGTGAACACTCTAAAATTTTAAAGAATACGCATTTGGGGACAAAAATATGGCAGTGTTGGCGGACACCAAAAAACCAGCGAATCGTCTGAAGGAGTAAGCTGGTTAACTAATTTTGAATCATTCAATTCAATTCGATTCCTTTTATTTCCTTTTTCAGAGGAGGAGACGGGACAAAAAGCCGTAACAACGGCTTGACGCGAGTCCTGCCCCTTCACAAATGACCTTTACCTTTATAAACTGTAGAGTTAGGCGCCTATCTTATATTAGAGGTTTGTAGCCGGTCGTTAGTAGCACCCATTTTAGTTTTCAGAAAATCGAAAATGCGATTACCCTAGGTGCTCTGGCTCGAAAAATTCTGGCATCATGCTGCGAATATACATCCGGTACCGAAAGCATGCTGGCAAAGCAACCGCTCCGACGCAGTTAACTGGACGAAAAAGTCAATATTTGACGAGCTACAGCGCCAAGAGAAATCGTGTTTTCAAAATTCTAAAAAAAGGGTATGACAATTACTGTCTATTTATTTATTTATTTGAAATACCTTACAGGCCCATTGGGCACTGTGCAAGGGGGGCGAAAAATTCTATACGGTACATTAACAGCCATAGGAAACAAACGGGGAAACATAGGATCATGACAAAAAATAAATCAACAATACGATGCATTAACCCTTTCGGCCCTGGTGTCCTATAAAAAGGACACGAAGCAAAACGGCTATAAGTCATTATTAAAATGCCCGATAAACTGAAACAAGAACTGAGCCGACTCCCAAGGCATTCCTATAAGCACAGACATCACTTTCTCCTTTGTCTTCCTCATCGTAGCGCCGAGAGTAAACAAACAAACTGGCGGAAGATGGGAACGGCGGCTGCAATGGTAAGTGCTATTTTGCCATTTTTTTACTCCATACCCGAGAGCGTGTTCGCGGTTAGAATTTTGCAGGTTATTTCAAAGACACTAAAGGCTTTAACAGTTGCAGAACGTTTTCTGTGCGGTTAGTACATTTGTCATAGCACGCCGCAATAGGTGTGTCCTATATATAGGACACCAGGCTTCAGTGGTTATAAACCACCGGCGTGTGTGCATGCAAGTGCGGAACATTTTTTTTTTGGTAATGCCTAATTTTTGTTTTTGTTTTATTGCAGAGGCAAAAACTGTGACCTTACTCAACGGCAAAGCGGCCTCAATTAAGACATCTGCGTCTCGAGGATCCAGATGCCATGTTTGCTGCACTGAAGGATGGTTACCTGTCGGAGGTTGAAGACACTGAGGAGGACGTGGATTTGAGCTCTCGGCTGCCTCCAGCGGTGATGAAGTTGAGAAAGCAACACCGGAAGACAGGTCGTGGTGCAGGAGAGCTTTCAATAAGCTAGCAGCCACGTATCACCCTTAATAATCTGGTGACGAGAATGAGAATGATCTTGATGGTCTACCGACCCCGTATGCGTATTTTTCTCGGTACGTGCCGAAGAGTGTTTTTTGCTGTTCTTACCGAGGAAACAAACATGTATTCTATTTATCAAGAAGGAAAATCCGTTGAGATGACGAAGAAGAAATCAGAAAGCTGATTTCACTGCATTTAGCGATGGGTGTCTTTCGCTAGCCACGGCTAGAATCTGCTTGCACATTGTAGACGTGAACGGAGACCTGTTGTGAACGCTCTGCCTTCACTACGGCGAACGCTATGCCTCACTACAGCGAACGCCAAGCGCATGCTCCTCACACTTTCCCTCGTCCCTTCCACCCCTTACCCTCGCCCGTTCACGCTATGTAAGCTGGCTGATCGAGATGAATAAACGCTCTTTCTATCCCGAGCGTCCATTTGTGTTCCATGGGAGCACGGCACGCGCAATGCACGTACAAGCTTTGTAACAAGACCACACCAGCAATGATCCTTTCTGAAAGGTCAGGACAGATTTGGACACATTTCGTGAAAGATGCCTAAACCTCTCTTTCGAGGAGCATCTTTGCAGCGATGAGCAAATCATTCCGTTCAAAGGACAGCGAGACATAAAATAATAAATAAAAGGGAAACCAAATACGTGGAAAGTGTAAGTTTTCATGCTGTGCGGCGCCTTGGGGATTTTCTACGACTTCCTCGTTTATCAAGGTTATCTCATTCCAGCTGTTTCAAAACTTTTCACACGGATTAATCAACATCCAGTATTAGCTACACCTCAACGCAACCAGCATGTTTGTTCTCAATGTTTGAATTTTTGTTAAAGTGTTGAAATAAAGAGTAACGTCAAACTTTGCCTTTTTTTGTTCTTGCAACCACTAAGCCCTGGTGTCCTATACATAGGACACGACGCCATCTTTAAAACCAAGGGAGTCCTAGAGAAATTTTTTGCTTTACTGCGTTCCTTGGGTGGCAGTGAAGCAAAATAACACTTTAGAAAAATTCCTGAAGTAGCAAAAAAAATTCAGGGCTGAAAGGGTTAATAACAATGAAACAGAAGGGAAACATACTGTCATGATAAACAATATGTCAAAAAATTAGAGAAGTAAAAACAAGGCGGAAACAACAACAACAAAATAAAAATGCGCGACACAAATTAAGCACAACCATAAAGAATAATGTACTCGCGGAACGATGTAACAATGAGTAATATAACGTGATTAAGGCAAACACGGGAACGTAATAGGCAAACATAAGTAAGAAAATATCAAGAAGGCACGTCAGTAGCAGCAAAGTAAAGTACAAAAAATAAGAAATAAAGAAAGATTTCAACGGAGGCGTGCTAAATGACGGTTTCAGTGAAATGTGTGGTGAGCTGAGTATGGAAAGATTCGAGATTAGATACGGAAGCGATGTTGTCTGGTAGATCATTCCATAATCTGATGGCTCGTGGTAGTGCAGCTGAATTGAAAGCGTATGTATCACCATATATCCTTGCGAAACTGAGCTGATTTTGTAATCTTTTTGACGTGCGCGATGGGATATCGAGGCGAAATGAACTAGTTCTATTAGAGTGCACATATTTGTGAAATAGTGTTATCTAGTTGTGACATACTATATACCTCTAATTTCAACTAGGCACTTAACTTCGTTACTTAAAACGATAATTATTAAAAATTAATTAAACAGCTTACCACTTAAACCGATTCGATGGTTTTTTGGTGTCCGCGAACATCGATAATACTAAAACAAACGTGCTCCACAGCGTAAGCAACAAACGTGCTTCTCAGTCGTTGAACTACGAATGCCCGCCGCTCGCTGCATTGCTCAATTTAAAGCCGGCAAGGAAACTTCGAGATAGCAGGTCAAAATCAACTGGTGTAATCTGCAAAAATGTAGATTCAGTTCATCATGGCTATGATCAATGGAGATTAGTCCGGTCGCTTCTCGCGTCACGAAAAAAAAATAATAACGCCCGTTCCTGCCACATGAGCGCGAACGAACGGACACTACAAGGATGCATGCCGCTATGTAGCTTCCACTAAAATACGGAGCGACTTCGCGCTCTGGAGCAAAGTAGAATACCGCAGAGCGAAGTTGCAAAATCTTTCTAACTGTCATTAAAGTTTTACCTCTGTTAGTCCCTGCACACCATTTCAGCCTTTTTTTTTTCTTCTTACCGCACTCTCTCCTTTGGAACTTGGCGTCTGAATAAACATATCTTATAGGATCTGAAAACGTTATGCGGTTTCTTTGCAGGTTTTACACAACTGCGAGGCATCGGGCTTGTTGCTACTCCATAACGCGCGAAACAGCGCGAGAACGAAAAACGCAAAATCTGCTACCCAACACATCGTGGAGACACCTGTTGACCGTCAGCCTTCTTCTAGCAGCTCTTCCTTTAGAGCTGCCCTCGCATCATAAAAAGATCATCACAATGTCATCACCCATCACAGCTGATGCGTCGCAGTTTATGCACGTCGACGTAGCTGAGGTGGTTCCTAGCGATAGTTTTTGCAGAAATGCAACCGAGTGGTTAGAGCCTCACAGGAAGAGGCGTGCATCATTTCAATAAGGAATCTGTACGAAGAGTTACGATCGCCTCTCTCGTTGTATTTGACGCAAAGACATCAAACAGTTTTCCATATACCATCCGCTCTACTGCAAGTGATGCTTGAACTCGTTTACAGTGAGGACCTATGCCGAATACATGTCGTGTGTCTAACGTTAACGTTTTTTTTTTTATGCAATTAGCTGATGTTCCTGCTGATGACCTCATGTTGTTCCCGAAGAGGCCCGGGACCGTAAGCGAGCCTTGACGGCTCCTTTGAGAAATTTTCAGTAGCCAAACGTTGAATAATGCGCCAAAGGATAGTCTCGCTTATTGCATCAATACTGACACAAAATCTGACGGTATATCCCTCTCCTTGCTTGAGGTTTTTGAACTTCCACTGACATTTTTTCTTCAAAGCAAGAATTCCTCCGAAAGCAACTGCACACATGCATCATCATTTAACCGCCTTTTTCCGAGCAAACGAAATGTGCAGGCGATTTGGGGGCAGCCCGTTAAGTTAACCGCACAGTGGGCTCCTCTGCCCATTTTCAGATCACCATCCGAGGCGTACCCTTTGAACTATCTGGTGCCTGTACAAGTTGTCATTGAAGGCAACGAGTGGGTTCATGGCGATGCGTGTCCAGCGCCACATATGACTATATCCGCACCGAGCGCTCCTAGTACTTCATAGGGCGAAAAAGCGGCGCTTAGTTGATGATAGATTTTCATAGAAATTCCCAAGCAGCGGTGCCTTATTATCTTTTATCTTCTACGAAGAGCGGGAGGTAGGCTACGGTAAGGTAGCGCGTATCAATCTGCCGATTTCAAATAATGAAACACTCCTGTGTAGTCTTCACAGGAATTAATGTTGTTCTGTTTTCCTTTCGGAAATAACTTGCAATGTTATCCTCCTCCACCTGATGTTTGCGTGGCGCTAGCGGTAATGAGTAAGATTTTCAACAATGCTATTAGCAATTTAGATAAGTTCGTTAAAAAAGAACGAGAAACTCTGCGTGGATCTGAATACAAGTAAAAACTACCGCATGATTCTTCGAAAATTTCGCCGGTGAAAAACATTCCGGTTGGAAGTAAAGTACAATTTAGATTTACAACTCAAATATTGACGCGAAAACTGCAGATGCCTTGAACTGCGGTGGAGATATTGCTGTATATCAGGTTGCAGAGCTGTGAGAATCCTGGAATAAATACGGGCCTCCCATTGGCTGTATATTCCTCGACGCTTCTCCGAACTAACCCAATCTTACGTGAGTTACTCTGATCACACAAGACAAGATACTGCCTCACAGTGGCTACGTCCAGAGTAAAGCTTCCACAGTAAAAAATTAAAAAAATTGGAGGAGACCCTCCAGCTCCGCTTTAAGAATATGACCCGATAACACTAATTTGTTTATATCTATATATGCGGAATTGGTCATTCTTTACTTTACATTTATAGACCCTGGGGGCTCACATGCACTCCTTTCGCAGTGGTGCAGCGGTTAAGGGATGCGCCACTGCCCATTGATGGCAAGCCATGCCACCGGGGGGGGGTTGTGCGATTCCATGTTGGATAAAACTGCGCCAAAAAGACGTCTACGGAAGAAAGGGGAGGCGCACATTGGTCCCCTTTCTTTCGTCGTCGTTTTTTTTGCACTGTTTTTTTCGACAACCAACCACTCGAACTCGCCCAGTTTTGCATCCTTGGTCTTGTGCCACCCGGGCTGGTCTTCCCGCCCAACCTCTCGCGAAGAATAATTCATTTATTTGCCTCCACCCGTGGTAGTCAGTTTCCTCACAATCCCGTGGGCAGGATGTGATCACGCCACAAGGTCACGTGACCTCGGTGGCCCACGTGGCTTGCCACAGGGGCCGGAGCAATCGGCCGCTCCGGATGCGAGGGTCAAACAGTAGCTGACGCCGTAAAATTCTTTTCCGAGATGTACGTACTGCACTTTCGCGTTAAAAATGATTACAAAATTATATTTCCCATTAATTAACCTCTCTGAATGAAAAAAATATCGCAGAAGGTTTTTTTTTTGTCTCAACGGCTATGGGCATTTCTCTGGAGGCGGAATGCTTGAGGCCCGTGAACTGTGCGATGTCAATGCACGTTAAGAATATCAGGGGATCGAAATTATCCGGGGCTCTTCTCTACTTCATCCCTCATAGCATTAGGCACTTTAAACACACCTAACTGTTGAACCAACTCTTTTATATCACTTCTTCCTAAATGAATGATTTGATGAGCCAAACGGCCAGCTTCAGTTGAGTGCAGAAAAGCGTTCTGCGCAGATATGGTTTTTACTTTTCATGTGATTTGTGCGAAATATTTTTTTTTTCGCACAGGTCTGGACAATGAGACGTGCCTCGCTGCCCCACACAATCTGTGTTGTCAGGTATGTGTCGACCTTAGCATCGGGAAGCGCACATTGAGATCTGTCTGCAGGTATGGCGGCTAGTTGCTCACCAGTGCACATGGCAACGCGACCGCCGATCTCCTATGGGCGAATATCACGGAGTGTCTTCACAATTAGCGCTGCTTCACATGCAAGCGACTGAGCTATTTGGGCGGTCCGTCGGGCGAAAAATTTCCAACTTGTTGGGACCTCGTCGCTCTGGCCGCACACCCGCCGCGACCGCACGGGAGGGGTCTTTCCTCCGCGCCTGGAGAAACCACGAGGATTTTAGCTTGCACGCGTATAAAACTTCACACGATCCCATTGCTTATGACGACAGTCACCGGCTGCTAAATGCGTACTCTAATAAACTGGCGTAGTGCAGTACACGCCGCCTGCACGTGTGCTATGCAACAAAGGCGTATTTTCAGTATGTGAACCAGTGTCAGACTGGGTCACACTTGCGTTCTACCTGGAACGCTGGTTTTAAAGTCTAAAAACTGCAGCTCGATTCTCCTTGGTAGCTCGTGTGTAATAACTATGCCACGGGCTTTATTGTTAAAGACATTTAAAATCCTAAAAACATTTGCTTCAAATGAATTGTCAAAATCGGTGTTCAAAAGAATAAAGAATCGTCGTCCTGCCTCGTCGCATGTATTTTGTAGCGCCTTATTTCTTCTAGTGTGAATTGCATACTGAACTGCGCAGTAACAAACATTATCACACTTTACATAATTGCATAAAATATTCAAGCTTATTAAAGCTAACGCTGTACTTGGTAACGTCTCGAAAAAAATGCGGCAGTATAGCATTAGATTTCATAATTATAGCAGCTTCTGTTGCAACCTGGGTTTGTAGCCGTGTACGCGCACTGTGTGCGTGTGTGGGCGCATGTGTGCTAGTGTGCGTGTGTATGTGCGTGTGTGTGTATTGCAATTTTTGACCCATACATTGTCATACTTGTGCTGCTAGCTGCAGTAGCAGGTAAGCGCTATGTTTTCCCGTTGGCGGCATTTCCATATATCACTTTTTTATTTTTTATTTTTCTTTAGGTTCCTATGAAATATTAGGTTCTGACAACCAGGAGGGCAGGTTTTTATGACATCACAATTTCACGTGTATCTGTCGAAGAAGTAATTGCCACCTGCTACATTGGGAGGTTGCTTACAACACGGTGGCTAGGATATCACTTGTTTCAGTGGCCGCAATGTGATGACGTCACAAGGTCATAAAGTTAGCTCGACCAATCAGCGAATCCTGTGACAAATGCGACAACGGCATGGTTTCGGTTTGACGACATCTCTAACGTTATCGAATTACAACGTACAGCTGGAAGGTGACAATCCACTCTATCTCAGATGCAGCGACCACAGCGAGCATTCAAATCATATCAAGTTTATTTCATAGTTAGACTACAGTACATGGTTATGGGGTATATATACATCAGCAGGCCCAAAAGTCGAAACTGCAAACATGGCCTCCTAGTCCCACTCCGCTAGCAACTTGCAGCAACCGCTGAACACACCGCCGAGGGAGCATTGCACGTGGCACAGTACTACACTTGCGGGGTGAGAGAGAGACAAGACGAAAGCGGTAGACGACCGCTTCATGAATATTAAAAAAAGGGCGCAATAAAACCACTCCTAAGACAGCACGTCAGTTAGACAGCACATCGTTTAGTATGCACCTAACTGAGTAACAAATCCGCTTCAAAAGTAGTTAAGACGTATAAACGACCTTCACAATTATTTTGAGACCGCATAATACAGACGGCCATTTTTTGCGTGATGATTTGAAGAGCGAGAGTGAGCGCTCCAATCGTTCTGAAAAAAGTGTGCTCACAACAACCACATTTGAAAGATGTCAGTGCTTTGAAATGGGCCACTTTTGGGTCTCAGTTTTAACATACAGCGTCTAGCAATCTTCGGGCGGATCGGAGATGGCGTGAGTACTCGACGTTTCTGATTGGCTTAACAACAAACACCTCATATGATGTTGGCCAGGCTGATGAACGAAGCGGTCAAAACAAACTAAAAAACAGGTAGAAGTCCTGGAGAGAAAATGACCTAAGGATGACGCCGCAAAGTTAGAGCCGCAGAAGCACAAATTTTAAAAGCACACAAAAGCTGTGCTGGTCAAAAACATTAATGAGAAACCATAATCATAGGGGCTTTTTTTCTGTTAGGGAACGGCAAATATTCCGACAACCTTTCTACCCCACCGTACCACCTCTCTAGAGCAAACCTACTTCCAATTAAGCTGACTTGAGAAATAATGGTCCCCTATAACCCAACTTTACTTTACTTAGTCCGTGCAAGTGCACGTCGTCACGTACGTAGTTAATGCAGTTTCCGGCTGTGTAAACGTCTAAAGGAATGTATGTTGGAAGTAATAGTCTGAGTCTGATAATCTAGCATACCTGTTTGTTCAAGCAGCACTTCTTTGACGGGTAGAAAGGAATTTTGTGATGAGGGGCGCATCCAGCCGCCTCAAGACCTCCCCCCCCCCCCCCCCCGCCGCCCAACACACACACAATGCTTTTAGCGTGCTTTTGCAGGGCTTGCTGGTCCCCGATAGAATATGTTACTTCTCGCCGCTCCGGAGAAAATCTCTGGTGACGTGCCTGGTTCACATACTGGCACATGTGCAGGCATGCCCTGCACTACGCCAGTCTATTCGAATAAGCTTTTAGCAACCGGTGGCGGTCGTCATAACCAACGACATCGTGTGAAGGCTGTTTCTGGTGCAAGCTAAAACGCTCGTGGTTTCTACCGCCGCGGAGGAAAGACACGTTCCGCGCCGAGACGTTACTTCCTAATGCGAAATTTGAGCGCAACTTAACAGCTGTTTCAGCTTTTCGATATATTGAGCAAAGAATTCGATCAAGGCATGTATTTAAAATTGCATACAACTTATTTTTTACACATTTTCCTTCTTCAAGAAACACTCCACTAACAGTTATTGAATGTCATAAAGGAAGGTTTGTGGACGGAGAAATAGATGGATATATGCTCGACTTGCTGACCAATGCCTGGTTCTCAAAGACGAGGTCTGCGCAAGTATTTCTCGAGGTTGTCACAGCTCTGGGAGCCGTTACGAGAGAGAGGAACGGGTTGTTCTCCAGCATAAGTGGTAAGAAATTCCCGCTTGTCTTTATATATACATAAAAGTCCCCACTCACCCTGCCACCCTGGCAGGTGTCAGCGTTTCTGTCCCAACGTTATCAATGCAAAAGCATGCATCGCACATCTGTCACTATCGCCACGATGCTTAAAGCAAGATTGAGGTGTCCACTGTTCCATGAGGGCACTTATGCACCTTAGCTCTGGTTCAGGTGTCCACCGAGATGTGTGAGACACTGCGCATTTCCTTTCCTGAAAAACAAATTTTACTCTCTGCTTTCCAAGTCCGCACTCCAATGGTTTAGCAGTTGATGGAGACAGATACTGCGCATTTCATTTCCCCAAAAATATACCGAAGATACTTTGGAAATTCTAAAGTGTGCTGGGCGAAAGCATTGTGGTCGACCCACTACCGATTCACCGAACCGCTTGGCGCGGAATCTCTGAACCGCTTCGGAGCCATGCGTGTCACTCATTCTACTGTACCGAGACGTCTACCGAAGTAACGGCAATATAGCTGCCGCCACCGTCGCGCGCGTGCTGGTTCTACCACTACTGTGTGACGTCACGGTTGCTATGCACAGCTGCGCTCCCAACTGGTGCGTCAGTTGCTAAGGAGGGGAGGAGGTTGCGCTTTTACTTTCTCGTTTCCAAGCTCCCCCTCCACTGCTTTCGCAACTTCAAGATTGTCCACTGCTGGTTACAACGGACAACGGCCACGACAACGGCGACGGAACGCAGCGAAACGCAGAAACGGGAACTTAAGAGCGGCCCTCTAATAAACAATTGTCCGGCGTCGGCGACTTGGTGACCCTGGCATCCGGAGCGGCCGGTTGCTCCGGGCGCTGCGGCAAGCTAGGTGGGCCACCGAGGTTGCGTGACTTTGTGGCGTGACCACATCCTGCCCACGGGATTGTGAGCAAACTGACTACCACGGCAGGAGGCAATTAAATGAATTAATCGCTGCGAGAGGTTGGGCGGGAAGACCAGCCCGGGTGGCACAAGACCGACGCGAGTTCACGTGGTTGCTTGTCGAAAAAAACAGCTCAAAAAAGACGACAACGAAAGAAAGGGGACCATCGTGGGCGTGCCCTTTCTTCCGTGGTCGTCTTTTTGTCGCTGTTTTTTTCAACATGCAATCGCACAAGCACCCTGATGGCATGGCTTGCTATCGAAGCGCAGTGCGGCATCCCTTAACCGCAGGAGTGCATGAGAACCCCCAGCGGCTATAAATGTAAAGTAGAGAATGACCGATTCCGCATATAGAAATCAACCCATTTATGCTATCGTTTCATAATCTTACCCCGGAGCTCTATGGTCTCCTAATATTTGTAAAATTTTTACTGTCCAAACACTACTCTCGACGTAGCCACTCTGATGCAGTATCTTGTCTTGTGTGATCAGAGTAACTGTCAGTAACTGTATCTTGTCAGTGGTCTCAAGTAACTGAGACCACAGTGCAGTTAACTTAACGGGCTTCCCCCAAATCGCCTGCAAATTTCGTATGCTCGGAAAAAGGCGGCTACATGATGAGGCTGTGTGCGGTTGCTTTCGGAGGAATTCTTGCTTAGAAGGAAAAATGTAAGTGGTGGTTCAAAAACCACTGGCAAGGATATCGTTATACCGTGACATTTTGTGTCAGTAGTAATGCCATAGGCGAGACTATGTTTGACGCATTATTCCATATTTTACTACTGAATATTTCTCAAAGGCATCATCAGGGCTCCTTTCCGGACCCGGGCCTCCTCGAGAACATGAAGCCATCGGCATACTGCATAAGAACACTCGCATACTGCATAAAAAAACACTACCGTTAGACATACGATGTAGATACGACATCGGCCCTCACTGTAAAACAGTTCAAGCGTCAGTTGCAGTGGAGCGGATGATATGTGGAAAACTGCTTGATGTCTTTGCTTAAAATACAGCGAGAGGCGATCGCAGCTCTTTGTAGAGATTCCCTATCGAAATGATGCAAGCCTTTTCTTCTGAGGCTTCATCCACCCTGTTGCAATCCTGCAAAAAACTATCGCTAGGAACTACCTCAGCTACGTCGACGTGCGTAAACTGCGACGCATCAGCTTTGATGGGCGATGACATTGTGATGATCATTTTATGACGTGAGGGCGGCTGTAACTGAAGAGCTGCTAGAAGAAGGCTGACGGTCAACCGATGCCTCCAAGATATGTTAGGTAGGTGAATTTGCGTTTTTCGTTCTCGCCCTCTTTCGCTAGTTATGCAGTAGAAACAAGCCTGATGCCTCGCAGTTATGTAAAACCTGCAAAGATAACGCATAACGTATGCAGATCCTATAAAATATGTTGGGTTAGAGAGTGCAGTAAGAAAAAAAAAAGACAGAAATGGTGTGCAGGGGTTTACAGCGGTGAATCATTGTTCAAAGCTTTTGCAACATCTCTCTGCAGTATTTTACTTCACTCCAGAGAGCGAAGTTGCAATGTATTTATGTGGAGGCCACATAGTGACACGTATCATCGTAGCGTCCGTTTGTTCGCGCTCAAGGACGCAGGAGCGAGGCGTTGTCATTTTTGTTCGTGAGGCGAGAAGCGAGCGGTCTAATCTCGATTGACCGCAGCGATCAAGAACTGCGCCTACGTTTTTCCAAGTTACTGACATAAATTTTGACCTGTTATCTTGAAGTTTCTTTGCCGGCTTTATATTCAGCGATGCAGCATGCGGCGGGCATTCGTAGTTCGACGACTGACGTGCACTTTGTTGCTTTATTTCTTTTTCGGGCGCAAGTCAGCCCAAATAAAGACTTTCCTTTGCAAGTCCTCTTGCTTTCTTCCTGGCCGGTGGACTGCCGTCACTACAACATATCAATGGGAACGGGTTCCCGGGAACATTTCTATTGGAAACCATAGAAGAGCATGTAGACAGAACTACTCCGAATCTCTCAGCCGTAGTTTGCAATGAATATGACTTTACATGGGTAGTCCGGTTCTCTCTTTGAAGTTTAAAAACACACTAGAGATCTGTCTACTTTGCTGAAAAGCCCTCACCTCCTTCCTTTTTCCTCCATTCCATGTCTCGGCAACTTAAATTTCATACCCCACAGGAAGCATTACGGTGCTCTTGGCTTTGACCATATACCATGTACCAGTGTTTCAGTGAGTACACTTAAAAATTCTTCAGCCATACGCTTTTTTGCGGAACAAATATGGCTCTTGCCGCATAGTGTTTCCAGTGTTCGCTGAGACCAGAATGCCTTTCTTCAAAAAGAGGCAAAAATAGGCCAATCGACAAAAATAGGCATTCTGATGCAAAATTATGGCTTTTGCGGTGTAGTATTATCGATGTTGGCGGACACCAAAAATCCACCGAATCGTTTGAAGCAGTAAGCTGCATAACTAATTTTTTATAAATATCTTTTAACTAATGAAGTTAGGTGCTTAATTGAAATGAGAGATTTGTAGCATGTCGAGAGTAATTGCCATAGTGTTTTTCAGAATATCGAAAACACGATTATCCTTGGCGCTGTCGCTGAACAAATGTTGGCGTTTTCGTTTAGTTACGTGCACTGGAGCGGTTGCTTTGCTTGCATGCTTTCGTAAGCGCATCTATATTCGCAGCATACAGGCAGAATTTGTCGAGCCAGAGTGCCTAGGGTAATCGCATTATCGAAATTCCGAAAACTGATATGGGTGCTGAGAACGACCGGCTACAAATCTCTAACTGCAACTAGGCGCCTAACTATCGTAGTTGAAAGATTAATTATTCAAAATTATATAACTAGCTTACTACTTGAAACGAATAGCTGGTTTTGTGGTGTCCGCCAACTCTGCCATATATCTGCCTCAAAAAGGGTATTCCTGAAAATTTTAGAGTGTTCACTGAACACCCTCTATACACTCGCGTAAAAGCTGAAGCTCGTTAAAGGGGTTCGTAAAGGGGTATAATGAAGTTGCAGTACGCAGGCTTGTTAAAGCCCGCCGCTTCACGAATATTGACCAGCAAGAATTTTTACTTCGGTGTATAGAAGCTGAGTTTTCTGTAGTCAAACTTTTTAGTGAAAATCTACCGTCACTTTTTGCACGTAGGCAGGTCGGCGCTCCTACGCCACGCCAACCTGCCTGAGTGAAGCTTCCTGACCTGCCGGAATTACGCTGTTTATTGGTCGCAGCCGTGGTAGCTGGTTAACGTCTGAAAGAATCTCACCAATAGCTACCTCTCAACTTGAATACGCAGGTTCGAGCGACGGAGGAGGAAGCGGGCATGAAAAAGTCGCCGGGAAGAGCTCGGAAACTCGGTAGCGTGTAGAGTAGTATTATTAAGGCGAAGGCATTTCTAGGCTCTGTCGGCGTGGCCGTTTCACAAAAACGTGTTCGCAAACTGTGCCTGCAAAACATGTCCCCAGCAGTTGTGATGATCGCAAAAAAAATATGTCGATAGGATGATTAGTTAATTAATTAGAGATAAAAATGTCGAAAAAGCGCCGAAATAAGGAGGACATCGATATAGTGAGTGGACGGGAAAACCGCCCTGTACAGCCAAAACAGTGGAAAAAAAAGGCAATAGAACGAAAAAAAATTCAAATGATTTCAAATGTATTTCATCAGGGATAGTCAATCGAATAAAAAGTTTCATTGACATAGATTATTCAGTTAATTATCAGAAAAACCATGGATTTTTAAATAAGCTGGACGGGAATATAGAAAGTGAACGGGAAAGCAACCACGGTGTCAAATTTGAAAAATTGAAACCTTTGATTAAGATAAAAGAAGGTATAACGAGAGTTACTGAATCGATCCTTAAATAAAGCTTAAGATAACTACGCTAATAAAATAGTTAAATTAATTATCAAACGATAAGAAGATTATAGAGAGAGGCAAAAAGAGGCGGCGAGGGCCGAGGAGGCTTCAATGGTTTATCATTTTCATATTGCGGGCTGCCACAGTTGTCTAAATTTTGGGTGGTGGCGGGGGGCTCAGGATTTTATGAGAGTACAATGCACTGATTGTGCTACTTGATGTGCTCTCCTTGGAAATTGTTTGAGAGCTGTTTTAAGGACCACTTCCCCAATTTAAGAGCCAAAAAAATAATTCGATTGAAAGTAACTTCGTTTCAAGTGTGCAAGCTTTTCCTCGCGTGGCACGATTTTCGGGGAGCTACCGGATCCGCGACAGCTGCCCGTGACACGCTGTACAACCATGGCGAAGACGCATCGCTCTGTTTGAAATGGAACTGCAAGCACTGGGTGGTTTTGCTGTCATGTCATTAGACTGAAATGCCAAAGACATACCATGCGTTGGCACAAGAAAGGATAAAAACGTTAAAACCACCAAAGCGCAAAAGCAAGACACATGTGGGAACAAGCGAGCGCTACGCTTCCCTTCAGCCAGGCGCCGCCTGTCGGCGCTGCTGGTGATGCGACATGGCCGCGCAGTGGAGGCAAGGTGTCGCTAAATGTGGCGTTTATCGCATTGAAGCCTCCGGGGAAGGTATTTCCAAACTAGCGTCCCCGACTTGTAAGCCTAATCCTGATTGGTACCGGTTCACTAAATCAGAATACCCTCGGAATAAAATGAAGGTTAGACTAATTTGCGCAATGCCTATGGGAGCGAAGTTGCAGCTCGAATGCAGGCTAGGACAGAGCTGCCGAGCGCGAACAAGCATGGAAATCTCGCGCGAAGCACTATTCGAAAAGAATGAGGATAACTGGGCACAGTTAAGACATTCTGTTAGGGCTGTCCACTTTAACACGAATATCTGCGAAAATATGACAAACCTACATTTATTATTACAGCGCAAAGACGGCACAGAACAAGAAGGGAACACAACAGCGCCGAAATAGGGGGGACGTCGATATAGTCAGGTGTGTTCATGAAACACCTAAGGTACGTACAGGAGAGCTGCCATGCTAAGCCAGCAAACCCGACGCGCTCGGACAGTCAGTGCCTTCAATTTCATCCTCGCGAGCTTAACCTTTTGCTCCGTCCGCAGTAAAATAGCTTTCTGTCATTTTTCACACAAGGACAGTTCGTGGAAAATTGCCAGTGCGCTGAATACGAGTCTGTGGGCACAGCGATAAGCTTAAAATCAAGTGACACCGATTTGAATCAAACTCCCGTCACATCACAAGCGGCAGCATATACCCTGGTTGCCAGCTGATGCAGGCGAAACGAATGGCTCCAGTCCGGCAGTCGGGCGGCCTTGGTGGTGTGCAAACATGCACCGCGTTCACTGCGACGTCCGCCGGCGAAAAATGGTCAGGTTGGTTTTCTCCCAAAGCCCCTTGAGGGACATGGAGCGCCTACGTGACCTATCGTCCGGCAGATCGTCGCCAGCACCTTCGGGCAACGCGTCGACCCCCCCCCCCCCCCCCCCCCCGCGTGCAGAACGCTGACCATCGCGGGAGGCCTGCCGCGGAGACGTGTCCGACGCCAGAGCGTTAACCCGGCTGTTGCGGGGCTGGTTGTAGTGAGACCGCTGCTTCTGTTGGTGTTGCTGTCGGCGGGACCTTCGCGATGGGTACGGAGGATCGCCAGTGGCCGGGCCCTTATTCTAATGCGTCGGAGACCTGGTGGTGCTGTTGCAGGCTGTTGCCGCCCTAGGGGCATTGGTCGCTGCTGCGGCGGGAGGGGTTACCGGTTGTGGACCGGGCCTAGTGTTAGAGAACTGCCTCCGGGCCTGCGTTTGTCCGCCTCCTGCATTCTGCTTGTTGTTGTAGTGACGTCCTCGAGACGGTGGCGGGGCGGCGGAGGCGTCGCTGCTTTTGTGTCGGCTGGACCTGTAAGTCTGGAAGCTCCGGTCGCCTTTTGGCAGCCGTAAGTGCCCGGATTGCGGTGAGCGGCCACACCCCCGCCGCGATTTCCACCGTCCGGATTGTCTGGTCTCGCCCTGTCCTTATTCCACTGGTTCTGGCCTGTTTCCCAACAAAGACTTTTAAGCGGACTAAAAAAACCCGCAAACCATGGCTCACACCTGATCTCCTGCTTAAGATAAAAAAGAAGAATGGACTCTACCATAAATTTATCAGGACAAAAGAGATGGATGATTTGTCTATTTTCAAAGCATATCGTAACCGCCTAAACAAAGAACTTGGGAAAGCTAGGAATGAATATTTCAAAAATGATTTCGAATCAACTAAAGGGCGTAGTGACCTTGTTTGGAAAAAACTTAACAACCTTATAGCTAATGATACTGCTGCCAGAGGAATTTCTTCAGTGAAATTAAATGGGGTACAGGTGTCTGACCAGGGTTTAGCGAACGAGTTTAATAAGTACTTTGTTGGCCTTTGCCGCGACACGGACGTAGACAATGACTTGAATTGTGTCCCACTACTAGACAAAACGATATATCTTAATCCTGTTAATGAAGCCGAAATAATGACTATTTTCACAGAGCTTAAAAATAGTACTTCATGCGATATTGATGGACTACAGATACGGCCCATAAGATCGATTCTCGACATTATTTTGCCCTACATAACCCATATAATTAATCTATGTATTGCAAATGCTGTTTTTCCTCACGAAATGCAAGTTGCCCGCTGTTCTGTACTTTTTAAGAAGGGTGATAGGAACCAGCTGGGCAATTACCGCCCGATATCAATTCTTCCAATATTCTCAAAGGTACTTGAAAAAGCGCTTCATAAACGCTTTGCGGCATTTGAATCCAGACACCACATACTTACCAAATCACAATATGGATTTAGAAAGCACCTTTCCACAGAATTTGCACTGTTAGATCAGAAGGAATATATACTAAAACAATTTGAACAGAATAGGATAGTTTTAGGAATATTCATTGATTTCACAAAGGCCTTTGACCTTATAAATCATCAATTACTTCTCCAGAAGCTTGAACGCTACGGCTTCCGCGGGCACGCAGCATCGATAGTTAAGTCATATCTTCAATATCGCCAGCAGGCTGTTAGTGTCTGAAACTCTCCCTGGCTTCATGTCTGAAACTCTCCCTGTTCGCTGCAGTGTACCGCAAGGGAGTATACTCGGTCCTTTTCTTTTCAATCTTTATATTAATGACATCGTCAATGCATTTCCCTTCACAAAATTTATTATATACGCAGACGATACCAGCATGTTCTTGGCTGGTGAAAATGCTAATGAATTAATAGATACTGCAAACTGCATGCTCGAACATCTAGACCAGTGGACACAAAAGAATGCATTACAAATTAATGTAAACAAAACAAAAGCAGTTATCTTCCGGGCCAAGAATAAACAAGTTCACCTGACAAAGCAATTATGTTTGCGATCTTGTCCACTGGAAATAGTGGCACATTTCAAAACCCTGGGGGTTGTCTTTAATCAGCAAATGTCCTGGGACGATCACATAGCCCACATAACTTCTAAGTTGTCGCAAATAATTGGTATACTCCATCGCAACCGTGAAATCTTGCCGTCTTGTGTTATGATGTTAGTTTATCACTCTTTATTCCATTCTCGCTTTAACTACTGTAGCCTTATCTGGGGTACTACAACACAGGAAAATCTGAGCAAATTACTCGTATTGCAAAAAAAGGCAATGCGAATTGTTAAGAGATGACCAAGGTTACATCACACAGGAAAAATATTTTTAGAGCACAAAATTATACCAGTAACAAAAATCTATGACTATCGCCTTAGCCGAACACTTAAACAGGAATTTTTGAATAAAACGTCTTTTATTCAAAATTTTTCAGGCCTGAAAAGGCGCGAACAAACTTATGAAACAAGAAATAATGACATGTGGCAAACTAATACATTTCGAAGAACGTACGGTCTGCAGACTTTAGAAAACCGTCTTCCACGACTTCTTAATGATCTACTAAAACAGAATATAACACCCCAATGTGTAACATTTCAGAGACTTCTAACTTACTTTCTTTGTAGACATTTCATGTAATTCTTCATGCAACGAAAACAGCCGCCTTGGAACTGTTGGTGTTCCTGGCTCGTATTCATATGTTTTCTATTAAAGCGTCTTTACCATGTAATTGCATTGTGCTAAATATTAGAATTCCTTATTTCTTTTTGTCTTGTGTTTATGGTTTTGTACTGCTTTAAATATATGTGCCAGGTGCATCTGTTTTGTAACATGTTTCTGTACTGTCTTTTAGTGCGGTGTGCTCATCGCACGTATTTTCCTTTTTACCTTGTATATTTTGTTTTTGCGCCACTTTGTATGCTGCCAAAAAGGGGGGCCGTTGCTCTGTCAAGCTGTTGAAAGACAGCTTTTACTTCGGTCCCCTGCATCATCATGTACAACGTGGTGATGAAATAAACATTATTATTATTATTATTATTATTATTATTATTATTATTATTATTGGCGGTTGGAGCGATTTCGGTTGCGACCGGCCGAATGACAACCGCCTCTGGCAGGTTGCTGTTGACCCCTTGCGCAGGCGTCGTCCGAAGGGCTGATGCGTCGGTTGTTCCCGGCGGGCTCTTTGGATTGACCCCTTTGAGGAAGCGGACTATCCGTCTTGGGCTGCCGGCCGGCTCCGGGGGCTTTGCCCATCAAAGGCGGCGTCGCCTGTTCGGGCTCGTAACGACGCGTGCTGTGGTATTCGCGCCGGGCGTTCGCGGGCCGCTTGAAGTCTTGGGCCTTCAGCGCTGTTGTGTCCCCTCCTTGTCTCGTGCCGTCTTTGCGCTGTAATAATGAATGTATGTAACCAACTCGCCCAAAATGTTGTATTATGAAAAACCGTAGTTACGGACCCGCCGCGGTGTCTCAGTGGTTAAGGCGCTAGTCTACCCAGACGGGGAACCTGGGTCCGAACCCGACCGCGTCAGCCTAGTTTGGATGGAGGCGGAACGCGAAAGGCGTCCGGGTGCTGTGCGGTGTCAGTGCACGTTAAAGATCCTCGAAATTATTCCGGAGACCTCCACTACGGTACCTTCTTCTTTCACTCCCACCTTCCCCTATTCCCCTATGCTGATGTTCAGGTGTCCACTGAGATATGTGAGACAGATACTGCGCCATTTCCTTTCTTCAAAGACCAATTTGCCAATTCATTTTTAGTTACGGTTGAGGGCTAAACCTCATCGCTATACACACGTTTCCGCTTCGATGCTTTATTCGGAAAAGCTTAGACATGACCAGTGGGTACAGCAGATTTTACTAGCAGACTTTTGTTGCGAAAGCAACACTACGCTAAGTGTGAGCGATTTCACGGAGCCCCGGAGAGCCCCAGCTGCGCAAGCGCGAGGAGGGATTGACGTCCCTCCTCGCGTAGCAGGACGACGCTCTGCCTTCGTTCGCGTGCGCCAACTCTCGCCTCGTTGCACGCTTATCGCCATTATAAGGCGGTGACCAGCAGTTTGGTCGCCGCTCGCGCTATATTATTAAAAATCAGGGCTGTTGTACACACAACCGCGTTTCTTGGTATTCATCGTCCTCTCTCCACTCTAGAAGCAGCTGGTGCCACGCGCTCCTTCCATTGGCTACAGCTGGCGCGGCGCTCCACCGATATTTCCCGAGCTTACCCAAGTTAATTTGATCGCACAACACAAGATTCTTGCTCGAGGTGGGTACGTCTGAAGGAGTGCTTTCGAGCTAAAATTTTGAAAAATTGGAGGAAACACCTCAGATCCGCCTTAATGACATAAATGCGGAATTGCTTATGGGGAACTGCATTCTCTACTTTACACTCAAAGATCACTGCGATTCCCCAAATCACTCTTGGCGGAGTAGTGCAGTGATTAAGCAATGCTTCAATGCCCTGCGATGGCAGGTGCTGCCACTGGTGGGGCCTGTGCGACCCAGGCTGCTCGTCCAGAGCAACTTCTCGCGGCCAATCATTAATTTAACTGCCGCCTGCTACGGTGTACAGTGTGCTTACAATCCGGTGTGCAGATTGTGATGACGCTACGAAATCACGTTACCAAGGTAGCCAACGTAGGTTTTCTGATATGCTTCTGATATGATCACTTGCATATCTTCATCACGCCACTGATGAATGTCATGCGTGATCTGCTGTCCGGCTTACGCACACCAGTAGCTCACAATGCATTGCAAGTGCTGGACGCGCAACAGCCAGTTCTTGCAGCTCTACAATAGAAGACACCATGGCTCCCCCGGAACTATCTTTTCCGAAGAAAGTCAAAAAAGCTTTTATTTCTCAGTGGAATGCCCGCGGGCTGCAGTCCCGGATGTCAGACACAACCGCTTTCCATTCTGGGGATCTGTGAACCGAATCTGCCCAACATTTTACGATTATCCCCGCCCTTTCACAGAGCCCAAGATTCTCGGCCCGTGGCCACAACAGCCGACTACCATCAAGGCTCATAAGGCACTGTTTTGTCCTTCCGAGAGACTGCCTTGCTTGCTAGATTGTGATTGTGGCAGGAAGTAAGTTTTATCAAGCGTGCCACCGCCCGAGCGTTGAAATGCCGAGCCTACGTGACTGTGCATGCGGCATTTATTTTGGCTGGGTTATCATGGGCAAAGATGGCTTCTTTTTATTACTGTTTTTTTTATGTCCGCGATGGTCTGGCAAAAGGAACTCGAGGGAACAATTGATGATAGCGCTGCTTTTAGCCAGAAATTTTGCTGGTCCGTGGCAGTCCACTGAGCCACCCTAATACAGTATAATGGGAACGGCCCGGCACTCTCGTTATCAGCCTCTTCGCCACCCGCAGAACCACGCGTTGTCATTCCGGTGCTCTGGTGTTCCGTCATGTGTGCAATTCTTTTTTACCCGCGTCTGTACGCGCGTAGGCCTGCGCCATCGTCAGCTTTCACCTCTTATTAAGCATATTTTCGATAGCTGCCACCCTCTTATTAATACGAAAGAACTCATTTTTGTTTCCAGTTATATCTTGATTGATAATGAATCCCACACCTAGTTCTCGTTTCTCCACTCATCCATGATTGCAGACTGGGTGCCCACCCCTTAGTACCCTGTACGCGTCAACTGTTGTAACCTCACTAAGCCTTCTGACACCTCATTTAATACCCGCTCGTTCCTCGAACAGCACTGCTAGGCTAGCCTCAATGGATAACGTTCTCGCATTTAACGTTGCGAGGTTCAGTTTCCAATGACGCCCTGCCTGGAGCCCGAGATTCTTACCAGTATCACTCTCCGCTGCATCACGGCTCTGGCCGCCGCCTTGGTCAGTTCCTGCGCAGCCGCTAGGGACTGATCGCCGAGCGTGAATTGGTTTGTTAACAGAAGGTAACACTGTAACACTGTAACAGTGTTACAGTGTTAACACTGTTCCCACTTCGAGTTATTGATCAATTCGCTCTCGCCCTACCGTAAGCTTGCCGTCCCGGTTAGCTCAGTTGGTAGAGCGACTGCTCCGGTGTAGCGTTGGTCTCGGGTTCGAATCCCGGACCAGGACGAATTTTTCTTTAACTACGAAGTTTCTGAGAAAGCTGTATAGCTTTCCTTTGTAGCCGTATGGCTGCGCTTGGGTGGATGCCAATGAGTAATTACTCCCTTATTACAATAATAAGGTTGAGGCGATTTATATAGCTACCTCTGCAAATAATACTTTAACGGGTACCTTAAGGTAGGCGAAAAGCACCCACGTCCTATTACACAATTGGTAGTTTATAGACGGCAAACCAGCGTCGGTAGAGTTTGATTTATGAGACAGGTACTTCTCAATAAGGTGGCATTCTTCAGAAGAAGATGACATCTAATGGTTCATATAATAATTTCGTACGCGCCCCTTTTATCCAGATAGCGTTAACGCGCCTGTGTCGCATATACGGCGGCTCGTCGTTGCTGTCCGTTGTTCGCATCGGCGTCTGCAGTCGGTGTCACTGATCGCGATCGAAAAATCCGCCAAAAATCCCCAGAGAGGCTACCTAGGTGGGAGGTGGTTAAGCTAGGTCACGCGGTTGTGTTGCGTTATCACAAGTGTGCCGCCGGATTTCGAACAAACTGGTCGCGAGAGGTTGCTCGGAAAGAGCACTCGGTGCTGAACAATCTCCTGGAGTGGCAGCATGTTCCATCGAAGTGGAGTGGCGCGTCGCTTGACCGCTAGGCCACTGTGCCAGAAGTGGTACGAGGACTCCCGCGGATCTCTGAATGTTAAGTAGAGAATGTCTAATTCCGTATATATACTCTAAAGTCGGAGCTTAAGTGCCCCCTCTAATTTTAGTGCAGTAGAACTATTCGGTGTATTTCCGATTTCGGGCATGCTTACGTACAGTACGTACCTACTTATGTCCCTGAAGCCTGCTGTTTGGCAGGCAGGCGGTTTGCAATATGCCAGGTATGTACACCTATCAGGCTTTCACGTCAGTGAAGGCCTGTGTGTATGGTTTCAAAGTATACACCTCCGAAATAAAGGCCTTCAAGTCAAATGCCTTTAGCCGGGAAGGAGCTTAAGTACTTCAAGAAACTACCGCTATACTGCAAGATATTCCGCGCATAGCGATGCTAAATGGTCTGCGTTTTTTGTTGTGTGAAACTCTCGCTTCAAGAAAAAAGTGCAAATTAACCTTTTAGAGTGCTACCTTAGCAAGCTTCCTGGTCATTCTCAGATATGCGGTGCGTATCCTGGTTCAGACCAAGTACGATGTCGGCCAAGGAGTCTATTCGCAGGAACTTAGGAAAGATATTTTCGAAAACGCCTTACCGTGGCGGTGACTGGGAGGTTGGTAAACGGCTCTGCCGGGATGGATCCAGTTGCGGGGGGATATTTGTCATGGGGTCCACGGTCCTTTTCCTGGAGCGGGCTGGTGCCACCCATCGCCAGCGCCGAGTGCCCTGAGTCTGCGGTGGCTGACCCGGGCAGATGACGGGTGTTGGGCGAGCTCGGAGACCTGCGACCGCCAAGATGACAATGCGCTGGTCGTGGTGTCACCGCCTCTGCCGTCGCAGTGGTTGCCTCCTTGTTCAGGAACGGCCAGGCAACCACTTTGTGCTCACGAGCCTCTTCAGCCGCGCGAAGTCTGCGAGCCATTGGCTGATCTAACGGCGTTAGGCATACACATATAGCGTGGCCGCGTCCCATCGACGAAAGAGCCTTTGACCACAGTCGGACCG
>NC_143014.1:264081101-264126101 GCF_055824585.1 Amblyomma mixtum | reverse complement strand
AGATATTTGCTAAGGCAATCGCTAATGGAGCCAGGACATGAGCTGCAAAGCGCGATCAATGAATTAGACAGGCAGAGCAGAACGGTGGGGCTAAAAATTAACATGCAGAAAACCAAAGTAATTCTCAACAGTCTAGCTAGAGAACAGCAGTTCGCAATTGGTGGCGCGGTGCTAGAATTAGTAGGGGAATATGTCTATTTAGGGCAGGTAGTGACAGCTGATCCCGATCATGAGGGAGAAATAACTAGAAGAATAAGAATGGGGTGGAGCGGATTTGGCAGGTTCTCTCAGATCATGAATGGCAGTTTACCAAGATCCCTCAAGAGAAAAGTATACAACAGCTGTATCTTACTGGTACTCTCCTATGGGGCAGAAAGGTGGAGGCCAACGAAGAAGGATCAGCTTAAGTTAAGGACAATGGAGCGAGCTATGGAAAGAAAAATGATAGGTGTAACGTTAGGACATGGAAAGCGGTCAGAGTGGGTGAGAAAACAAACGCAGGTTAATGACATCCTAGTTGAAATCAAAAAGGAAGAAGTGCGCTTGGGCAGGCCATGTAATGCGAAGGCAAGATAACCGCTGGTCCTTAAGAGTAACGGAGCGGATTCCAAGAGAAGGCAAGCGTAGCAGGGGGCGGCAGAAAGTTAGGTGGGCGGATGAGATCAAGAAATTTGGGGGAATACGGTGGCCGGAACTGGTGAAGGACAGGGTTAATTGGAGAGACATAGGAGAGGCCTTTGCCCTGCGGTGGGCGTAGTCAGGCTGATGAAGATGATGATGATGATGAATAAACAGGCAGGTGAAGACAACAGGAGGTTATTGCGTGACAGACTAATTGAATGCCCAGCCCCATTTGTGTCGTAGGGTGTTTTTTTAGTGCCCCAGCACTACAAAATTGTCGACGATTACGTTATTTCCTAATGCAAAATTTTAGCGCAGCTCATCAGCTGTTCCAGCCTTTCCATAGAATGAGGCAAAGAACGCGAGCAAGACATGTATGCACAATTAAAAATAGCTTTTCATTTTTCAGACATATTAGAAACACTCCGCCAACAGTAAAGTTACACGTGAGAAAGACTACAATACAAAATAATTATTGCACTTAAAGTGTACTACCACAAGAGAGAGAGGCAAACAAGCAAAACACAATTTGTTCGCTGAAGCTTAAACGGTGGCTCGGGCGGTCAGCGCACTTCTTATATAGGCTCGATCCACGTCTGTCTGTTCTTCGCGCCAAGGCATGCGTGCACATACACACAGTGCAGTCTCCTTCTCTTTCTGGCGCTGGGCGCGCGTCTTCATTGGTTAAAAGCCGGGAGAGGGTTCGAAGAGGATCTGAAAATTTCTGGTGTGGCGCCGCCCCTGTCGCGCGAGTGAGAAGGTGTAGGGCATCTCTTAGCGCACGCAAGGCTACGACCTCTCCGTAAATATCGCGTAGAAAGGACTCGAAAGGCCTAAAACAATCGACGGCGATACCACCGCTTGCCGAAGCGGCGCGCGAGGGGAGAGGGGCCAGCCATACACACAAGGCTAGTCGCTCTCCAGGCGTTCCTTCTCCCTCGTTTTACGACGCGCGCCGGCGAGAGCCATCCGCGCGGCGGTTTTTTTTTTGTTTCTTGTTAAGGAGGGGAGGAAGTTGCGCTTTTACCCTCTCCTGGTTCGAACGGACAACGACGACGGCGATGCCGCGAAAGCAGAAACGAACAACCAACGACACTGAACCAGCGCCAGCACTAAAGCCCCAGCACTAAAGCCCCTTTCTCGTTTTTCGCCGATATTTGACGGAAGCTTCTTCTCGTGACCGTGAGGTTGCTTGGAATGAGCAGCCAAGGACTCACAAGCGCCATCAATGGCAGCACCTGCCATGGCTGGCCAGTGACGCATATCGCTTGACCACTTCGCGAGGAGTGTTGTAAGGATTCGCAACAACCTATGACTATAAAGTATAAAATGACAAATTCAACATATAGGGGCATCATTAGCCCATTAATCCTATGGCGCCGTAGAGTTGAGGCCCTCAGCTGCGCTTCAGGTACTCCTGCGGGTACCCCGTATTCCCTTGGAACTGGATCACCTCTGTGCGGGGTACAACCTTGTAAACGGTGTAGATTCCGTCACCTTTGAGGTCACACTTAACTACCTTCTGATATCTTGCCTCGCTTTGATCCCTGATGCGACCATCCCTCTCTGGCTTCCTCGTTTTCCTTCACTCGTCTTCTCCCTTCTCACTTACCCTCTCAGTCCTCCCTTCCCGGTCTTCATATATTCATGGGCGGCTCTTATACGTCCCACTCTACGGGTGCTGCTCACGTCGCAGTCTAATCTTCTGGCGCGCTGCGGAACGTGGGTCGGTTTCGTCTCGAGACAGCCTCTAGTCCCTTCTGCGCAGAGGCTATTGCGTTTCACGAGGATTGTTGTTATTCCCGGCGCGTCCCCTCTCCTTTACCCTTGCAAGTATGCTCTGACTGCCTTTTTCTCATTCAGGCTCTTCACTCTCTTTCCACGAACGACTTACGCGTCTCAGATATCAAACGCAGTCATGCCGCCATTTCTCTTCAGCGTCCTGTCTTCCTGTATCATGTCCCCGCAAATTGTGCTGTCCAGGGACACCACCTCGCAGACTGGGCCGCCTCACTGGCGTCGGCGTACGGCCTCCTGCGGCCGTCGTGGCTGACGCCCTTGTCAGAGCGCACCCGCATGCGTACCAGTGTCCTCAAGCTCTGGTCAGACACGTGGAACGCGGAAAATTCTGACACCCTAATGGATGTTTTAGAGCGCAGCACTTAGGCGCCCGTTTCTGCGTTTCGCGGTGTCGCCGTTGTCGCTGTCCGTTGTAACCAGGAGAGGGTAAAAGCGCAACCTCGCCCCTCCTTAGCAACAAACAAAAAAAAACAGCGCCGCGGGGACGGCTCTCGCCGGCACGCGTCGTAAAACTGGGGAGAAGGAACCCCTGGAGAGCGACTAGCCTTGCTTGTGTAGCTGCCCCCTCTCCCATGAGTATGCGATGTTGACAGAGAGGGCGTAGCCTTTGCGTGCGCTAACAGATGCCCTCCACCTCTTCACTCGCGCGAGAGTGGTGACGCCACGACAGAAAGTTCCAGATGCTCCTCGAAGCCACTCCCGGCCTTTGACCAATGAGGCCGCGCCCAGCGCGAGAAGAAGGAGCCTGCACAGCCGATACTGTGTGTATGGGCATGCCTGCCTTGGCACGGAGAACAGACAAACATGGAGCGAGCTTATATATGAAGGGCGTTGCCGGCCCGAGCCGCCATTTCAGCTTAAGTGAACAAATTGTGTTTTTTTTTGTTTGCTTTTATCTCTTGTGGTAATGCACTTTAAGTTCAATAATTCCTTTGTATTGTAATCTCTCTTAAGGGTATCTTTGCACAAGTTGCATTGTTTTGTTAATCACTTTGTATGGGCTTTTACTAGTGATTGTGAAATCCTCTGCATCGTCTCATGGCTGTATAAACAATGTTTTGTGAACCTTTGGCTCCGACTCATTCTGTGGCTTGCGACCGGCGGAAGGTGGGCATCAATTGACCAAAAACCTGTCGTTCCTTGGTAGCTAGCCTCCGCTGAGCTAGCCAGGCTGAGTCGGGCGCATCTCCTTTGTGTCCAAGACCGCTATCCCCACACGCTCTGAGGGCGTCTGGGAACGCACGCAACAAATGCGCGAAATTATTTGACAACCGCCCGAGCAGAAACGCATAGCCGCCTCATAGCTATATAGCAATATAGCCGCATAGCTATATAAATATTTTACTCTCTGCAAGTTCTTTGCGAGCCATGAGCGAGGCAACCGACGGAAGTCCTTTCTCTGCCGCTGTTGCTAAGCGAGCTTTCAGAGCACAGGCCCAGAGCCGTCGCCACCAGAATCCAGAGGTGCATGCCGCCGAAGAGGAAGCTTCCCGTCGCCGCCGTCGAGACGATCCAGGAGTGCGCGCCACTGAGGCACAGGCTAAGCGCCGCCGCCGAGAAGACCCGGCCATTCGCGCCGCCGCAGTGGGGACTTTAATGTAGATATAAATACAAGCGGGAGTTTCTTACCACTTATGCGGGAGAACATCCCGTTCCTCTCGCTCGTAACGGGTGCCACAGCTATGGCAACCTCGCGAAATACTTGCGCAGACGTCGTCTTTGAGAAGCAGGCTTTGTTGCAGCAAGTCGAGCATATTCCATCTATTTCTCCGACCACAAAACTTCCTTCATGACACGCAGTAATGTTAATGGAGTGTGTCTTGAAGAAGGAATGTGTGTGAAAAATAGCAAGTTGTCTGTAATCGTACATACATGTCTTTGTCGAATTCTTTTCCTCAATCTATCGAAAAGCTGAAACAGCTGATGAGCTACGCTCAATATTCGCATTAGGAAGTAACGTAATCATCGGCAATTTTTTGTCCCCTCTATTAACCGTCTCCCGCTCTCTTTCCCTCCACCCCGATCTCTTGTCCCCCTCCTAACTGGCCATCTGTACGTCTGGAGAAGGAGCGTCGGTGTAGCTGCCACTACCCACGCGCGCGCGCTCGTTCTACCGCTACTGTGTGATGCAACGGTTGCTATGCACAGCTGCGCCGCCCACTGACGCGCCGGTTACTAAGAAGGGGAGGAGCTTGCGCTTTTATTGCGAAAGCAATACTGCTTAGAGTTTGAGCCCTTCAGCGTAGCGCGGCGGTGGACACGTTTCACCTTTAGCGTGACCTTAGACATCACGTCATACTAGCTGCGAAAAACCAGGGCCCCAGCTCGTCTCGTCAGTGTAGAGCGGCAGTAGACACGGCGGGCGGTGAGCCTCTCGCTTCTCCCACAAGAGGCGCTGCGGTCGGAGTGACGTCATACAATCTGTGGAAGAAAAGGGCCCCGCCTCGGCTCGTCAGCGTAGAGCGGCGGTAGACACGGCGGGCGGTGAGCCTCTCGCTTCTCCCACTAGAGGCGCTGCGGTAGGAGTGACGTCATACCATCTGTGGAAGAAAAGGGCCCCGGCTCGGTAGCGCAGAGCGGCGGTAGACACGGCGGGCGGTGAGCCTCTCGCTAATCCCGCTAGGAGCGCTGAGGTCGGAGTGACGTCATACTAGTTGTATAAACAGGGCTTCAGCTCGTGCCGTCGGCGCAGGGAGAGAGGAGGTGGTGGAGAGATTGCGGCTTAGGCCGCTTATCTGTTTTTTCAGCAGCATCCGCTTCGGCGGACGCGGTTGTTGCTGGACGCGCGTCTTTTCTTTTTCTCTTTCCTCTTATATTTTAATTCTCCTCTATCTGCACGCGGCAGCGGTGGTGGCTCGCCTCGAGCCAGTAGGCAGGCCCGTGCAATTTCCTTTTCATCCTTCTCCCAGTCACAACAACAACCGTCGGCGCAGAGCGGTGGTAGACACGGCGGATGCGGGCTGAAGAAACGGATGATGTTGCTTTAGCAATTTCCGGGCTTAACCAAGCTGAGCCTCTGGCAATTTTTACGTTCTCCTTTCTAAACTCCCGCTCCATTGTTTTCACAGCTTAAATGGTGTCCATGGCTGGTTACAACAGACAACGGCGACGGCGACGCCGCGAAACGCAGAAACGGGCGCCTAAAAGCTGCGCTCTGAAAAGTGTAAGAACACATGCGAAAAACGTTTGCAAGGGGAGCGCGCGCATACGAGTACAGGAGTAAGCGCAACGTCGCAGGTGAGCTGTACGGAGGTGGGAGCAGCAGAGGACAAAAACGGCGATGCAGGTGATAGTGCCAGCGCAGCGCAACGCAACAGGCAACCGCGACGGATGTCATGGCTGTATGCGCGTATTTGCAAAGCAAGACAGAGGAGGCATCTGCGCCTCGAACCCCGGCACCTCTGGAGCAGCGGCACGCCGGGAGTGCTGCACCAGCGCCAATCTAAAATCCAAGCGCCGGCTATTAGATGCCCCACAAGCTCTCCCCGATGGAGCAAACGGAGCCCCTCTTATCAGCGAAGTCAGCACTCCTGTATATCTTATCCTAATCCGTGGTCATGTTTGTAGATCCTCTGTAGCCTTGGCGGACGCTTTTCGCGGTAATTTGAGCAATGATCGGCGATTTTTAGGCATAATTTTGAATCGAGCGCTTTAGTGTGTCGTCCTCGCCTTGCCCCTCATGTTGCTGCGAATCGCTAAAAACAATAACCTTTGCTCTTGTTATTAGCTGCACTTGGCGTGTCAGAGCTGCGAATGCTCTTTTTCTGTTCTTTCTGATGCATCTGAGACATTGGGATCGGAAATCACATGAAACCTTTTTAAAATCCCGTACTTAATTGACGTACATCGGAGACAAAAGTAGCTAACCCGCCTTCATATTTGGTAACCGTGCCGCACTGCATCTGGACGTCACCCATCGATGCACTTCTGGATTCGAGACAGGCAAGACGAGAAGTGCGCCGTCGGGTGGCTCCCTTATGCAGAACAGCAGGTTTCGGGGCTGACAGAGAGGGTCAGTTTCTTCTTGTCCCCGACAGTGCAGTGTCTTCGGAAATTGCAAATGCAAGCACATTGGGCTTCTTATTTTAGCGATCTGGATACTACTCGTCATCGGTAGTAGGGGACAGCTTTTTCCGCCCACGTTTCGTTACCGCAGTTTAGTCATGATTCGTTTTTGTTAAGTGTTGAGCACTAATTTCGTACTAAATTCTTATGGCTGGTAAAGTATGGGGCAAAAAATAATATTGCTCCTTTGGATCACTCATTCTCGTTCTCCAGGCGTCTATTGGCCTATGCTAGGAAAGGGTATAGGCTAAGATTTGGGGGGCAGATGGAGTCCAATGTTATAGCTTTTTCGTTACCCTCCAAGTTACGGCCCTACTGGTGACAATGAGGGATTCGTTTTTTTTCTTCTTTTATTTTTTTAACGTCGCAAAGCGATTCAGGCTATGAGGGAAGCAGAGAGAATCCAAATAAGCACTAATCAGATGGGTACCAACTCAGACCATTGTCTGTTCCGTTGTTTGTTCGCAGCTGGCCTGGCGCGAGCGCTCTGTTCCGTGGGAGTCCCCGCTCATCGTCGCCTTTTACGTAGCAGAAATCTGCCCTTTCTTTTTTTTATTTCGCACACTTGCTCTAAAGGCATAACTGGGGTGCAGTGTATACTATAGGAAATAGTGCAAGATATTTGCGAGCAGGAACCAGAGAATGCTTCTGCACTCTTTGTTGTCGGCCGGCCACTTAGAGAAATCCTACTCCCTTGTCGCCGTTAGTCCTTCCGTACTGAATAAAATGTAATAAATATTCTCTCTAGTTTTTTTCTCTCACTTTTAACAGTAATATCGCGGGCATTTGATTGCCACTGCTGCAAATGAACAACGCCCATTTTACCTCGAAGGTCGCTGTAAGAACTGTGGAAAGGCCTTTGACGACCATTTGTCGAAGCGGTTTTCATCGCCATTATCCCTTGGACAGTTTCACAGCGCCGTAGCTTGCTGCTAAGAAAGCCGCCCCTTCATTAGCACAGTCAGCACAAGAATAGTTATTTAATGGTAAATACCAAGAAATGTAATGTTTCGTGTATATATTAAGCATGTGTAGGGGGCAATTGCACTCGCAAAGACAAATTAATACAAAGAAGGCTTGGGTTCAACACGGGTGCACCTAGTTTACAGTGAGGCATTGAATAAACACAGGCTACTCCGCCCCTGTTCATCGACTGTCGTGAGAAGTCTCTAGAGCAGAACGGACCGTAAACCAGCAGGAAGTTGACAAGATGCTAGTCAAGGCCATTGTTGAGCTCTGCTCAGGTCCGTGGGCCTTTCCCATGGGCTTAGTCAAAAAGAAGGACGCTATCTGGCACTTTTGCTTCGTTTAGCGCCACCTTAACTAAATAAAAGAAAAATCGTCTATCCATTACCCTGTATAGACGATGCCCTGGACTGCCTTCATGCAGCAAAATATTTTCACCTATCATTCTTCATTACGGTTATTGGCAGATAGCTGTAGACGAAATATTCCGCGCAAGAAAAGGCATCGTTACTGCCGACGGTTTCTATCAGCTTAAAGATGCCGTTTGGTCTATGTAATGCACCGGCCACTTTCGAGCCGATGATGGGCTTCTTTCTTCGATGATTGAAATGGTTAACATGTATGCATTACCTCGACGATGTCGTAGTCTTCTCGACGCCCTTTAAAACTGTCTCTAAGGGCTTTCAGCGATCCTGTCCCTTTTTCGCAACGCTTGTCTCGAGCTCAACTCCGCGAAGCGTCTTTTTGGCCGCCGCCCTGTCACAATCCTCGGCTATTTCGCCGATATGTCGGCAATACACCCGGACAAAAATAAAATCCGCGCCGTCAAATTTCCGTATTCCCCAGTTTACAAAGCATGTACGCAGCTCTACTGGCCTTTCTTCATGCATCCACGCTTTGCTGATAAATTCGCAGCTATTGCCCGTGCGCAGGAAGTTGTCGACGACACTGTTTGGTCCTGTTCTACCCAGCACACTCTCTCCACAACCTACCGTCCTCCCACTAATGGAATTACCGAATGCCAGAATCGAACACTCACAGGTAAGTGACGCATGTGTCTGCCGACCATCGCAATAACAGTCTTCAGTCGACAGTCTTTTCTCATCTATTTTTTGCTCGGACGGCTCCATCACTTACCTTTGGACCCGTTGTTACCGCCCGCCATCGCTACGTCCGCAGAGTACGCACAGTATGTTATTGCACGCGTAAACATGGCGCTCCAAAATGCTCACTCTCGTCTCTCCGCATCAGAAGTCTATTAGGAGGTAATTTACGACCGCCGACACACGGACGTCCACTTGTGCCCAAACAAAATGCCTCGTCCTCCAGTTGTGTCTCTCTCGCCGCTTTGGACTGTGTGGAGATGTGTTGACACTGTATGCCGGCCCATATCAAATCCTCCTTCAGTGGACCGACGTCGTGTACAAAATTAGTCCGGTCTCTTCTACGACTTCATCCACTAGCCCTGTGACAGATGTTCCTCATATGACTCAGCTCAAATCATACAACGCCCATAGTCCGTCTTCACCTTAGCCTTTTAGAGCATTAGGCTCTGCTCTCCCGTTTCAGGTCCCAGCGTTATACGTTATAATGCAAATCGTAAACCAGTGGTTGCCAACGTAACCTAAATGGTTACATAATTAAATAAAATTAATAAAATAGGCGCCAGCGTGATGTCCGAAACTAAACCACGTCTATCCGGTATATATAACCCTGACTGGGAGGCGTCAACATCGGTCCACTTTGTCACGACATTCATGCAAAATTTGTGTGCCAACCGTTTGCTGCAGAATATTCCGGAAGGTGCCATTTAGGTTAGAACCTAGCTCACGGCAGCGATTCGAACTGGCGACCTATGGTGACGTATTCCAACTGGCAACCTAGCTGGATGTTCGATCGGTGCCTCAGCTCCGGTTCATTTTTTTTCAACCTTCATCTTTTTTAAAACATTTAAATCAGCAGTGTCGTTCCAAATAAACACGAAACTATGCACCAAAAACTAGCCGACACAAACGAGGCGCATGAGATGCGCCGAAAGTAGTACTGCCATATTTCACGCCAGGGAGGCGGTTTGAAAGCCCGCTAAAGGGAGGAGCCTTACTTGGGCATCGAATCGACCGGCTCGTTTCCTCTTTCCTCAGCGGGAGACAAAGCGTTGACCTAAAGAGCAAGACGGTTCACCGAGCGCACAGTTACTACGACAAAGAAATCCAGCACACTTTCGGCTGTAAATTACGTGTTTCATACCAGTATACTGCGCGATCTGAGTACACATTAAAAAACTTCGGGTGGTCGGAATTTCCGGATCTGAACCTTGAGAGTGTTCATCAGCGCCACCCTCTTCCATAGCGGCGGGTGTGGTAGGTCCTGTATTATCGCTAGTGCTACATGAGAACAAAGTTGAACTGTAAGAGAGGAAGCTGTCCGAGAACCCTCTTTATGCTACCTTTAGCATCAAGGCTGCTACATTCGAGGCCCTCGTTAAACCATGAAGCATACAAGTGAACGGGAAAGAGGTGGTTGGTATGGCATACATGACGGAAGCCAACAGTCACTGAGACTAAGGAGCTTAGAGGATATTTTTTTTTTCAATTTGTAGTTTTTCATCAGTGGGAGATTAATAAAATAAGATGAAAAAAACAACCACGTGCCGCCGATAGGATCCGAACCCACAAGCTCCTAATTTCCCGTTCTCCAGTGTTCAACATAGGACAGCAGTGCAAAAAACGCGTTGCCATGGTTGTCTAAGTAAAGTACCAAGCGATACTGGCAGCCATTACTGCTTTCTGCGCTTCAATGTCACCAGGAAAGGAGCAGAAGGAATTTGCAGAGCCCGCATCTGCATAACAACGCAGTGTCAAGTGTCCGCATCATGAGCACCTAACGAGGAATGCTTTAAGTCAGGTGCGCGTCTTTCACATTTTACAGAATGTTCGTGTGCTTTGTGGCTGCTGACAATCAACTTTCAAGCAGTAGCGCCATACCACTTGCGGCGTATGTCACGCGTCTGTTTTGACATCCAGTCGTTTTGGGCATAATTACATATTGCATATCTTGAACTAAAATCTAGGAAACTGCTTTCGACTGGGTGTCGTTCAATGCATTAAAATTTGCAATTTATTATTGCACCGTAAAGCTAAAAATTTAAATTTAATTGGAGTATAGTAGCTCAAATACTTATTACAGTTGCATGCTACTACGTACATAATTTCCATGATGCCATAGAATTCACCCACACAAACAGCGCCCTCGTATCTGTCATGCTTTTTAAAAGAAAAACCGCTGCAGATTAAAACAGCGGTACGACTAAAGTAACGCCCCAATCGCATCATTACAATGACAGCAAAGCCTTCTGGAACGTCGCCTGTCGAATCACACTAATCCGGCACTCTTAGTTACTGGATTCAGCAGGGGGGAGAACGTGTCTCATGCGCAGCGACCCTCACAGCGCCAGCATCGCTAATATTACTGCCAGCATCGCGTCAGCTCATGCTACCAAACCACATCTTGTATTAGACCAGCAAACACACAGTTACTCTTTCAGTTCACAGCCCAGCGCGTCGCGAAGAAATAGGGCGCATGCTGCGCATCAGCCAAGGTGACTCCAAGAAAACCACTTTGACCGGCTTGGTCGCGAGCTCTCTTTCCTCGGCACTGTTCGTCCGTTCCGGGAGCTGCAATGGCAGAAACAGGGCCGTCGCTGCCTTGACGTGTCTACGCTCTCATAGACGCTGACAACGTATAAGAGAGGCACGCACAGCGTTTAGCAATTACTTTTCTGATCCCTACTGCGAATTCTTACAAACCGATACAATGAGATTAAAAAACCAATAGGGGCTTGCGTTTTGCAAACCAGTGGCAAGCACACAAATGCACTCTACTTACAAGGATACTCCAACCGCACATGATTCGGAGAATGGCCGCGGTGCGTACACCAAGCGCGGAGAAATCCAGCTCTTGTGTCATCACTTGGAGCCGCAGTATCGCGCATGCACTCAACGCAGTCACAATAGCTATTCCTGCGCCGCATTGGTGGCTAAGCGGTTATCGCACTCGGCTGCTGAGCCGAGAGGCGCGGGTATGATCCCGGCCTTGGCGGTCAAATTATGATGGAGGCGAAATTCTAGGGGCCCGTGTTCAGTGCGATGTCAGAGCCCGTTAAAGAACCCCAGGTGGTCGAAATTTCCGGAACCCTTTGCTACGGCGTCCCTCATAGCCTCATTCGCTTTGGAACGTTAAACCCTCAAACATAAACCAATGGCTATTCTTGCACCGTCTGCACGGAGCGCCACAGATGTTGACTGACGTGAGCTCCCTGAGGAAATGTGACAGAACTAAGTGCATACGTTTGAAAGAAACTCCACCTGTCAAGGAACGCTTGCTTCTAGCAGATTCGAATCAATAAAACGGGAGAGTCGCCTGAGCTGTTGCTGTCTGAACAAACGCTTCGCGTGTTCAGCTCAAGGCGGCGGGAGCGTCGACCGAACAAAGCTTGGCGGGGAAGACTGTGGTGCTAATCTAAGCATGTGTTTCGCGATCGTCACGCTTAGGCTGATGCCTCACGCTTGGAGACAGCTTGAGCCGACACAATGATTTCTTCTTACCCAAGGAGGAAAGACGCTCACCCATATTTTCGGTGACGTGATGTTGAAAACGCGATTCGTGCCTTAACATGCGCGCCACGCCTAAAACTGGGCGTAAGGATGTATTTAAGCGTGGCCTTTTTTATACTGTACAGACAGATGTCAGCGTGCGCTTCCGTCAACTAAGGTAGACAAACTTCACAACCCAGACTGTGTGGGGTAGCAACGCCTGGTCTCTTCGTGAAGACGTTCTGAAGTAGCACACTTTAGGGAGCCGGGTGTACAGGACTGCTTTTGCCAATGTGTGGGTATATGGGAGTGTATAGGAGGCGTGCCTATCGGTAGGTGGGATGAGACGTATTAACTCAAGGCATTGCTTCCGTTCCAGACTAAGGACTTCAGGGGCACCGCGGTGTCGTTGCATGGCTATTTCTATGAGATCACAGGCCCAACGGGGTTGTCTTTAATTGTTGTAAGGACAAATGCATGCTCTGCGGATGTGATCTTACGGTGCTCGTCGTCCATCGCTGCGAGAAACATCGTTGCCTGCGTTGCCTGCACGCGCAGGTACCCATAAAACTATTGCTTAAATTTTTTGCTGAGTATCAGGTGTCGTAACTTGCAAAGAGAACCAGTGACCGCATTCGAGTATTTTGAACGGCTTCTGCTCAATCGCAGGTCCGTTTCTTACGCGCAGTAAAAGGCCGTTAAGAGATGGCGTTCGTCGCTGGTGGCTTTTAGAAAAATGTTACTCTTCAGAAAAAAATAGAATATTACGTCACACTAACAAGCTTCCGTTAAAATGCCCAGAGTAAGATTTGAGTCAGCGCTGCGAAAGCTGTGCTCTAAGTTGTGTGTTTTTGTGGAGGCCAATCTTTGATGCGCGCGTGTGTGTGTGTGTGTGTGTGTGTGTGTGCGTGTGCGGGTGCGGGTGCGTGTGCGTGTGTGCGTGTGTGCGTGTGTGCGCGTGTGCGTGTGCGTGTGCGTGCGTGCATGCGCGCGCGCGCGTGTGTGTGTGTGTGTGTGTGTGTGTGTGTGTGTGTGTGTGTGTGTGTGGGTTTGTGTGTGGGTGCGTGCGTGCGTGCGTGCGTGCGTGTAAGTCATGACTCCGTGTGCTACGCGTCAGTTCTACGTGAGACGAGTGCCAGGCAGTGTGTGCAGGTCGGCTCATAAAATTATCTGCATTATGATATTATCAGCCTCCGTTTGTTCTGCCTGCGTCTTTTCTTTCCTTCACATTTCCCCTCTGTGGTGTGGCAGGACAGAGACACGTCAAACCTCTCCGCCTTTCATCTCATCATTGTTTACTTGCTCTGCACCTCCTGTCGATGTAGTTTGAATAAGTGAGACTGTCATTTGACGCATCAGTCAATTATGTTTTACTGAAAATTTCTCAAAGGTATTATGATATATTCCCAAAATTCTTCATCGGTGCCTCTCCCGGGTGCCGCCAGAAGGAGCAGAATCAGGCTGCTGCACCTGGCACAAGCTGCATAGAAGTAAGATTAGAGAGACGATTCTGATTCTCAGTGTATAATGGTTTCAGTACGAGTATACACTCCAATATAGTAGCTTAGAACCGCACACAAGAAAAGAGTCCGAGTGAGTAGTTCCAGCAGATTCCAATGGAACCATGGAACTTGCATACATATACCTGTGTTTCTCCCAACAGTTCTACTACTAAAGTTCTACAACACGCAAGTACAAACAAGAGTCCCTTCAGCGTGCGTCTGCTCAAACGAGCTGTAAAGGCGATTTCTCACATCATTCAGAAGAGCCAACAAAACACGGAGTTCTGGATTATAGACAAGGCTTTCGAGTCATTTAGAGGCGATCCTTCCTGGTTTAAGGGTGTAGCCTGCGATGTAGCTATTCATATTAGGCGCTGTCTTCTGCTTCTTGCTGCTACACTGAAGCGCGAGCTTTATCTTGTGCTCCCTGTAATGGAAGCATTTATTTTTGCTTGGACTGGTCGTGCTAGGTTACCCTACTTACTCCAATAATAGACAATGCGTACTATACACAGAGCATCCTAAATCGGAAAACAGAGGAAGAAAGAAACAAGTGGAATGTCGTGCTGGAGATAAACGGATGATCCCAGGCAACATGATCCAGTTACGGCGTCCGGCACAACGCATCATATATCAGAGCTGGGACAGCGCCGGGAGGAACCTGTTCCCGAAATTTGACGCTTCGTCCTCAGCATCGCTCGGTAAAACACCTGAGGCGTAGAAACCTTCATTTCATTCGATTAAAGTAAAGCAGGCACGTGAAACATCGGAAGCGCCGCCGATGCCGCACATTGACGACAGTAGTCTCCAACAGCGGCACAAAACGCTCGGCGCTGTGCATCAAGATCATTTTTCGGCAGTCTTCGACATCTCTTCACAAAAGATGATGGCTCGCTTAGACACTGCCGCATGGCTGAGCGACTGGTAGACGTTCCCTTTTGAACGTGGCCTCGGTTGGAGCTGCGACGGCGCGGCAAGTCTCAGTGTACAACCTCGTATGGGCCTTATCTGAAAATCATCCGTTTGAAAAGAAAAGGAGTATGGTTGGAATGGTAGCAGCAGTCGAATTTTATGGTGAAAGCTTCATGTGGTGCGGAAGGCAAGAAATTTCAAGAATAGCTTCCTTCAGTTCGTTCTGTCTCTTCCTTTCCTGCGTTTACATTTAAGCGCGAATTTGGAAAAATGGGTACCCACTTGATCAATAGGAGAGTGAATAGCGTAGGTAACAGTATAAAGTTAATATAGTAGGCACTAAACAAAGCTTCTAAAATGCCGACCAAGGTGTACCCTTCAATTATGTTCTGGCCTCAGCCGCTTTCAAATGTTACAAACTCTGCCCTATAAAACCAATTTTTCTAAAATAAAACGTTTAGTTTTGTGTCCCGGCAGGTAGTTACCATGGGGTTTGCCTCAGGTGTACGCACTGAATGACAGCAGTATTTTCATCTCTGAGCGGCTCATGTAACTGTTTTAGCTGGCGGAATATTGAGACAAAATCTCATCGAAGTTTGTATTCTTCACTCTTAGAAAAACACGTCTAGTGCAGATAAACGACGGCACACGTTGTGCGGAATGACACTGGTGCTCACGCTCAAGGCGTCACCCGCGTTATGAACTTGACACCATGTCCGACACTCAGTAACGAGCAGCTTCCAAAGCAGACCCAATTACGCACGAGTGAAATGTTATACCGACAAATACCCAAAAACACAGGAGTGAAATGTTGCACCGACAAAGATTAGGAGGTAAGGTGGAACTAATTCGCAGAGAATTCACATGGCGTGCGATATCATAATAATAATAATAACAACAACAACAATAATAATAATAATAATAATAATAATAATAATAATAATAATAATAATAATAATAATAATAATAATAATAATAATAATAATAATAATAATAATAATAATAATAACATCATCAGAAAAACTACGCCCACTGCAGGCTAACGGTTTCACCCATGTCTCTCGAATTACTCCTGTCGTTTGCCACCTCCGGCTTCCGTATCTCCGGAAACTTTTTAACCTCATCCGCAAACCTAACTTTCAGCCGCGCCCGGCTACGCTTGCCTTAACTTGAAATCCACTCAGTTACCACTAACGACCAGCGGTTATCTTGCCTTCACATTACATGCCCTGTCAAAGCCCATTTATTCCGCTGGATTTCGACTAAGATGTCGTCAACCCGAGTATGATCCCTCACGCACTCTACCTGTCTCGAGTCTCTTACCGTTACACTTGCCATTTTGCTTTCCATAGCTCGCGGCGTTGTTCTTAATTAAGCTGAACCCTTTAAATTAGCCTCCACGTTTCTGCCCTACAGGTGAGTAGCCGAAAATACAGCTGCATGCTTCTCGCTTTGTGGGTATTGATAAACTGTCATTCATAATCTCAGACAACCTGGCATATCCGCTCCACCCCATTTTTATTCTTCTAGTTAGTTCCCTCTCACGATTGGGATGAGCGATCACTACATGCCCTAAGTAGACTTAGCTATTTCCTTACGACTTCTAGCACCCCACTACCAACTGCGAACTAGTATTCCGTTGCGAGACTGTTAAGCATTGCTATGATTTTCTGCATGTTAATCTTTAGACCAAACGTTCTGCTCTGCTCTCTAATTCATAGGTCATTTTTTGTAGTTTGCCTCCTGAGCGACTTATCCAGGCAATTTTACGAATAAATCGCAGGTTAATTGGGTATTCTCTATTAACTCTTATCCCCTACTGTTCCCAACCCAGGCCTTGGATTACCTCCTGAAACAGGTGGTGAATAGCATTGGCGAGATCGCGTCTTCCTGTCTCACACCAATCCTTACTGGAATTTTTTTGCTGACTTTATGGAGGAAAATGGTAGCCGTTCTGTCGTTATATATAACTTCCAGATTTATCACATAAGATTCTTGTGCATCCCAATTCCACTATGCCTGCATAGCTCCTGAGGTTTCCGTTGAGTCAAATACTTTCTCCTAATCCATGAATGCTAAACATACGGGTCGGTTATATTCCGCCCATTTCTCTGTCACTTTATTGATAGCATGAGTATGGTATATTGTCGAAAATTATAACGAAAGCCACCCTGGTGATTCGGTTGATTGAAGTCTAAGGTTGTCCTGACTCTACTGGCGATTACCTTAATAAATATCTTGTAGGCAACGGCAAGGAAGCTGACCGGTCTATACTTTTTGAAGCACTTGATGTCTCCTTTCTCATGTATAAAAGTAATGGTAGCGTTCCTCCACGTATCCGGTACGGTCGAAGTCGTAAGTCATTGCGTATACAGGGTGGCTAGTTTTTCTAGCACAATTTCCTTTTACAGATCTTCTATTACCTGATCTTGACCAGCTGCTATCCCCTTTTGCATTGCTGCTAAGGCTTTCTTTAATTCATCTTCCTTCTTCGCGGGATGGCCCCTTGCTGAGCGCTACTGCCTCTATAACTGGCGTTCTGACTACATTGGCTACTGTACAGATTTGCGTACAACTCGTCGACTACTTTAACTATCGTATCCATTAGGTTAATGGCATTGCCCTCATTGTCTTTTATCGCATAGATCTTGTTTTTACCTAGGCATAGCTTACCCATCGCCGCTTTTAGGGTACCCCAATTATTTAGACCACGCTCGGGTTCTTCATATTAAACTTCACTCTGCCGTCTACATTCCTCTTATTTATTAAATTCATAGCTCTGCCAGTTCTATTCCCTCTGTTGGGTTAGACGTTTTGAAATTTTCGCGTTTTTTTAAAGATATCTTTCGTCTCCTGAGAAGCCTGCCGATATCCTGCTGAAGCACCTTACCGTCTACTTCTGCACTGAAATCCTTAATGATAGCTGGGAGATTATCGTCCACTGTTTAAAGAATAAGATCACCTTCCTCAGCTGAAGCTGAATATCTGCTCTGCGGCGATATGCCAAATTTCTTTGCTTTCCATCTTACCGCTAACCCGTTAATCGGGTTCCGCTTCAGTAATTTCTTTTGTTCCCACTTCAAATTTGAGCTAATTCGAAACCTTAGCACTCTGTGGTTGCTAAAACACACTTTTCTGAGGACATCTGCATTGTGCACAATTCCAGGATGAGCGCAAAGTATGAAGTCTATGTCATTTTTAGTCTTAGCAATGGGCTCTTTGACGTTTATTTTCTGTTTTCTACTTTGTACAAGGTATTGATGTTCCGTGGATTATTTTTCTCTCGATACTGCTATTCCTAGAGCCGACGCCGTGGTCGCCTACCACCTGGTCTCCGGCTTGCTTCTTGCCTACCTTCGCTTTGAAGTTCGCCATCACTACAGTGTACTGTTACTTTACTTTCTTCATTGCAAATTTCACGTCCTCATAGAAGGTTTCAACGATCTTTACGGCTGGATGTAGGCGCGTATCCATGCACCGCCTACAGCATGCGCCTCTTATTAAGCCTAATTACGATAGCTGCCACCCTCCCGTTAATACTATGCAACTCGTTTATGCTGAAAATTGAAAACCGAAAAATCTTTATTTATCTCGCAGAATCTACCCTTAAAAGGGACACAACAGAAAAAGCTGCAGTATGCAGCTTGATGGCCATTGTGCCTCCAAGTTGCATCCTCAATGAAGAGAAATCTAAATCTAGCTCTCGTTTGTCCGCTAATCCATGATAGCTCAGTACGGACGGCCAAATCTTGAGCTGGCGTGCGTGACGGTCGCGTTTTTAGTGCTCCTGCAGCTCATGACGGAACAAACTTGCGAAAATATGTACTCTAAGCAAAGGCTCATTAAGCACGTTCTTAGTACTGAGCTTTCCGCAAGGTTGTTCAGTCGCAGAGCGCAGGAGCGAAGAAAAAGCGGCCGTCGCGCACCCCAGCTAAAGATCTGGCCGGCTGTGCATGCCCGTCCCTTAGCACCTGCATACGCCTCATCTGTCCTAACCAGGGTGTCGAACCGGAATTTTTTCGGGTTCGGTTCAGGTTCGGGTTCACGCATTTCGGGTTCAGCTCCGGGTTGGGCTCCGGAGCGACATTCCGTTCCGGTTCGAACCGCTCCGGATAGCGTCGAACCAGTTCAAACGGGTTCAAACGGGTTCAGACTATAAAAAATTCTGAACGAGGTTTTTATTCAACCTTGTTTTGTTGTTTACTTTTCTTTATGATACCAGCATATAAAACAGCACTGCAAAATTTTCACAATGCGAGATGCTTTACTGTCCGCGGCAAAAAGATTTAAATTTACGCAAGGGCCGCGAAATCAAAAGAACTCAGAATTAGTGTACACCGGCTACGTATACTAGACTCAATCTGATGAGATACATGAAAAGAAAAGCTGATGGATTTTTAATCTACAAAACATTTCATCTTCAGCAGTTTCGGAGTCCCCGTCAGGCGAGTAATAGGTCTCTCTTGAAGGTAGTGTCAATCGGGAATTTCTCCTGCGCAAAATGCTTAAGCGAGCGCCGTTAGGACCGCTGCATGCGCCCACTATGAGCGGAAGTTGCCTTGTATTTGCAGGTATATACAGCCAAGACATCTTTCTGTCGCCCCAAAAGCGGCTTGCCAGTCACCCCCTCCCCCCACACACACACACACACAAACTCTGGCACACGTGCAGCATACATGTAGAGAGTTTACCAAAAATATTTTATTTTCATCCCCTGCTCTACATCGCCTTTGTAACTCGCGTTATATACCTCGAGCACCTATAGCTCAGTTTCTTCAAAAACACAGCTAATCATGGCTTGTCGCTAGTACAGTGTAAAATTAAGATTTTGGCCTATGCTGATGTCATCTCCGTCTTTTGCTCTGATGACACAATATGATAAAAAAAAAGCAGGCTTGCATTGGTTGGGGGCACTTCGTGTATGTACGGACACAAACTTGTGACGTCTTCGATGAGACGTTGCGTTGTGAAAATGTTGCCATTGGTGCATTACAAGAGGAGGACCGTAAATTCGTTAAATAGAATTTTTGTGACTTTTCTGGGGCGCTTTAAAAGGGAGCCCATGTGTGGACAGAATTTCATGCTACCTTGATACAGTACGGTGAGTCTTTCGTGCAGTTTTTGTCCACTAACCTGTTTCATGATATTTATTTTTCGAAACCGAAAACCACCGCTTCCTGGCAGCTGTGTTTATTAGGTGACTGAATGCTCAACTGTCTTTAATGTACATAGTCGTGGAGGAATTTTGTGCTGACACACTCGATTTCCTAAATATTCGTTTTTCCTTAGAATACCTGTACGGCTTCTCCAGAAGGCAGATGACAAAGGTTCTGATCAGTCGACCTTACGTGTTAGGACATGCCTTCGAGCCAAGCGGATGTTTGTGCCATGATCAGTGAATTGCTACATCTGCAAGCAAGGAGGAACTATTGAACAACGAAATTATTTGTGACGCTATGTTCGATTGAGACATAGCTCACCTCATCAGTCTCTTAAAAAGGACATTGAGGTCATGCCTTAAACTATAAGATTTGTGCCAGTAATGAAGAACACCGGAATTCCATGTGAACTTTTCCTGTTAAGACTGCTTAGCGTGTGAAGAAGGCGCATGATTGATAGACACGCACAATCACCACTTTCGGCGAGGACACTGTTCAGAGAACAGTTCATTTTAGCTGAGAACGTATATGCTGCGAAAGTTCAACCTCCTGACTGATTGCCCTTTCTTGACATGTGCGCCTTCAGGAATTTTTATGTGCGGGCAGAGCAGGGAGTGATAGTGGCATTAGGCCGTATGCCGAGGCCGCGGAATTCGATTCAGTCAAGTAAGGCAAGACGAGGTCAGGGAGGTTCCTGATATTACATGCGGCAACAATAAAAAGAATCTTCGAAGATGGCCGAGTAGCATAATAAGACATCAGTAAACGAAGCTTCTCTGTTGCGCCCGCCGCCACTGGCTTGATTCCCACTCAGGGTTAGAGTATTTTAGTTGGTTTCTTTACTGCGTTAGCAGTTGTCTCCTTTCTCAAAAATTCAAAAATTTCCGTGGTGCGCGCGCACGAGTGTGTGTGTGTGTGTGTGCGTGCGTGCGTGCGTGCGTGTGTGCGTGCGTGCGGGCGTGCGGGCGTGCGTGCGTGTGTGCGTGCGTGCGTGCGTGCGTGCGTGCGTGCGTGTGTGTGTGTGTGTGTGTGTGTGTGTGTGTGTGTGTGTGTGTGTGTGTGTGTGTGTGTGTGTGTGTGTGTGTGTGCGCTTAAGCATGTGTATGCACAGGCGTGCACATTTCGGTCGGCGCACATCCGGGCACTCACTGGCAATAAAATGACAGACGGTTGCAATTGTCGGTATTGCGAACTTTAAGGGCAACTCATCGCAAGCTGCCTGGCATGTGGCGTATTATGCTGCTAGCCAATCTTGGGGTCTTCCCGTGGCATCCACCTTCTAGGTGGCGTTTAATTCGCTCTGCTACTTGGACAACCGGTCACGCCGGCTACGCCAACTATGACGCGGAACGCGGGTACGGGCGCATAAGAGCTGCGGTCTAAAATGGCCCATCTACCTGCAGCCGATCTACCTGAGGTGGAATGCTGTGAATGCTGCACGTGTGCCGTCGCAAAGCGTTCCACAAAAGAACGCGAAAACGCTAGCGAATCTTGACGCCGCGATGCAAAAAATGCAAAAACTTGTTTTTGAGTCTTCGCGGTGGTGAGCGGCGAGGTTCCAAGTTGGAAATTTTCGCTGTGACGGGCCGCTCAGTCGCCCATTCGCTTACATGTGAACCAACGTTAAGCCTCTCGCCTCAGACACAAACAGCCCGATGCGAAGGTCTTGCACAGCTTCCGTCCGCACCGTTCGGCTAAGTTTTTTATGTGGCACTCTCGGTAAAAGAAGACGCATTACGTTCGCTACTATTGACAAGGGTAGAGCTGGGGAACACTCTCATGGTTCGGTTGCACTACACATAAGTGCCCCCGAAAGCTAAAAAGATTAGACAGTCGTCGCCGCAGCGCGGAAGTAGCGGACACCTTAAATTTCCTCACTGAGCGCTTTTCTTTAGACTACCTGTATAGCCTCTCCAGAAGGCAGACGACTCATGTACTTATAGGGTATTTGGTTCCTGTACTGTTGTATCGGCAGCCTTTTCTGGAGTTCCTTAACAGCGAATGTACATTTATTTCTTCTGCTGCAAAAACGTTCTTCTCTGAACTTCACACACCGACGTTGCCTGTCAATGCATTATTACTTCATGCTGAGGAGATGTTTGTGTCATGGACGGTAAATTTCCGCCTGCGCAATGCGCCAAAGACCATTTACCATTGTTTTATTCTGTGCAATGATGCTACGCTCTTCTGGGACATAATTACGGCGAATGTACACTTGATTAGTACCCGTTTTTGGCCAGTGGAGAAAAACTGTGTTGTGTCGTGTGATCTATTTATGTTTCTCTGACTGTTTAGTCCCCAGAGCCGTATGATGGACCGCCGCCGAAAAACCGCGGTCATCGAAATCTTTGTTCCGTGAGCAGTGCGCTTTGGTGAGGGGAGTATATGTTGCCCTAGAAGAGCAGCCTTGCTGGCTCCCCTATCTAGATCCATGGGTGTGCCTCTCATGCTTCTGATGTTTAGGGAGGTGGGGATTTGCAGGGGTATGGTGGGCTCGTATTACACAGCCTGGTGTTTTGTGGCATGGACTTACTGCGATTTTCCTTTTTTTCCTTTTCCTGTGTTTTCACACAGCTCAGCAGGTTTGACTGTGAGGCCGGCATCTTTCAGCCTGCTCAGCACGACCCGTAAGTGATCTACATGTTCTTCCCATGTGTTAGAAAAGATGGCGACATCGTCCAGGTACGGGAGCGCGTACTCGGACAGACCATGGAGCACGTGGTCCATTAGATTCGAGAAGCAATATGGCGCGTTTTTGAGTCCGAAACTCAACATGACTGGGCGGAACGTTCTGAATGGGGAAACGAACGCGGCGTAGCGGCTGGCGCGCTCTGTAAGGGGGACTTGCCAATAGCCTCGCACGAGGTCTAGCGTGGATATGTAATTCGACCCTGACACTGTCTCCACCCTTTCCTCAAGGTTTGGTATTGGATAGGTCTGAACCCGGGTTATCGCGTTTAGTCGCCGGTAATCAATACACGGTCTGGGATCTTTTCCCGGTACTTGCACTAGTATCAAGGGCGATGTGTAATCGCTCTCACCCGGTACTATGACTCCCAGGTCGCACATTCGCTTGATCTCACCTGCCATGATTTCTTAATGCACGGGAGAACAGCGATACGGCTTACTACGGATCGGTTCTTCTTACGTTAGCTCGATATCGTGCTCAATTAGCGTCGTCCTTCCGGGACGATCTGAAAACACTCTTTCGAACTCAGAAACAATCATTCTCAAGTCTTCCTTCTGGGCTTGGCTTAGACGTGGTTCTAAGTTAACCTGTTCTAACAGTGCATCCGAACCGCATTCCTTCATGTACGCAGAGGTCAGGATTTCTGCACCTTCCTCGTCCGAACCATTCAAAATCACATTCACGACAGCGTGACGCTGAATGTACGGTTTCATCAGATTACTATGATAGATTTTGTTTGGCCTTCTACCTAGTTTAACTTCGTAGTTGGTATCGGAAAGGTTCGATACCACGCTCGCTGGCGCCTCCCACTGGACCTCAAGCTTGTTTTTCTTAGACGGTCGCAGTATCATTACCTGGCTGCCCACTTCGAAAGTACGCTTCTTTGCTGACTTGTCGTAGTTCTCTTTTGACGATTCTTGCGCAGCCTTTATGTGGCTCTCGACACGATCTTTCGTTTTACCGATCCTTTGAAGTAGGTTAAAGACGTACGTGACCACGTTTAGTAACGTTGACCACGTTTGGGTCTTCCTCTTCGCCTTCCCACGACTCTCGCAGCATGCGCAGCGGTGTTCTTAAGCTCCGGCCGTGCACAAGCTCCGCAGGGCTGAAGCCTGTGCTCTTGTGGGGAGCGGATCGTAAAGTGAACATAGCTGCAGGCACGCAGGCTTCCCAATCGCGTTTGCGCTCAAAGCAAAGAGCTAGCAATATTCTTTTGAGCACCGAGTGCATACGCTCTACTGGGTTCGACTGCGGGTGATGGATCGAGCTGTGTACGACCTTGATACCGCACCTTTCGAAAAAGGTAGAGGTTAGGCAGCTGGTAAAGGCACTGCCATTGTCACATTCAATTTCCTAAGAAAATCCGATGCGAGCGAAAATTGAGAGAAGTGCGTCCACGACCTGAGGAGAATTGAGCTCCTTGAGAGGTATCGCTTCAGGAAACTTTGTCGCGACACACAGAGCAGTCAGACTATACCGACAACCGTTCTTGGACTCGGGCAGTGGCCCTACAATGTCAATTACCAACCGGCGGAAGAGTTCGGTTATGATGGGCACCAGTTTCATGGGCGCCTTCCACTTGTCTGTCGACTTGCTTACTCTCTGGCAAGTGTCGCAAGAGCGCACAAGGCCTTCAATGTCCTTCCAGCAATGAGGCCAGTAATACTCTTGGGCGAGTCTAGCTTTGGTCTTTTTCACGCCGAGGTGCCCTGCCCACGCGTTTTGGTGCGCCAGGTTCAATAGCTGACGGCGATACTTTTGTGGGATCAAATGCTGTTCGTACTTGCGACCACGGGCGTCAGCGTAATTTCGGTATCACAAGCCGGATTTCTGATGAAATGAAACATTCTTTTTCTTTGTTCCTTCTTTAGCTTTATCCAGCAAAGCTATTATCGAGCTATCTTCCTGCTGTTCCCGAACGAGCGTCGCTCTGTCAACCGTGCCAACTGTCGGAAACTGGGCTCAATGTGGAATTCGCCTCGCTCAGTGGCGTCGCCGTTACCTTCTCGTTGCCACTATCGTTGAAACTGTTTTCAGTTTCGTTAGCAGCGAGTTCTCCGCTTCCCTGCGAGTCCTCGATCTGAGGTTCCACCGACACCGTATCTAGGCTACAATGCTCATCTGCTTCCCTAAGCGGTGTTTCTCTCTCCGGTGCAAGGTCCAGTTTCTGCGAAAGCTTCCGCGCTTGAGATCGCGTAAGGGCCATGCATGCCACGCCGGCAAAGAACGATTTGCCTTTATCCCTCAGAAGCTGCTCTGAGCTGTTCGAAAAGAGGTAAGGAAAATGCTCAGGGAGGGCGGCAGACACGGCCGCCTCGGTGTTAAGCTGACCAAAAGGACCCTCAATGATCACTGTAGCGATCGGTAAGCAAGCACATTGCTCCTCGGCTACTTGCCTTATCCACGCGAATTCTCCTGTAAAATCATTCCGAGAAACTAAGGACGGGTGGACAACGTCCACAGTGGCCGCCGAGTCACGAAGGGCTTTGCACATCTTACCGTTCACACTAATCTCCTGCATATATGGTTCTAACAACCGCATATTCTTATCTGTCTGCCGAATCGTTGCAAAAGCAACCTTTTGTCTACAGTTTGCCGCGATATGTCCTTCCTTTTTGCAGTGGTAGCATGTCAAAGGCCCCCGTGACTCAAACGCACGTGCGGCATCAGCGCGCTGCTTAGGAGCATCGTCAGATTTCCTTAACTCCTTTTGTTCTTCGCCTACTGCCTCCTTTAAAGCAGACGCATCTTTTCGAAAATCGTGACGCGCGAACGGTTTCCTTCTATCTGGCTTCCTTAGAGAAGCATCCTTTGTTTCGGCCTTTTCTATGCGTAATGCCCTGCTGTGCAAGTTTCGGCGAGTGTAGTATTCCTCAGCCAGCTCTGCTGCCTTGTTGAGCTTAACCTCAGTAAGCCTATCCTGCAGCCAGAGCCTTACATCTTCCTGGATGCAGCGGTAGAATTGCTCCAGCGCAATGCACTCTACCACCTTATCACGATCGTCACAAACTTCCTCGCCCTTGAGCCATTCAACTACATCGGCTTTCAGCTTAAACGCGAAGTCGATGTGCGACTCACTGCCTTTCTTCGCGTACCGGAACCTTTGCCGGAATGCCTCAGGTGACAGTTTATATTTCCTCAACAGGGCCTCTTTGACCTCATCGTAACTCTCGAACGCCTCCTTCGACAAACTCGTTATCACGTCAGACGCTTCCCCGGGAAGCAGAGCTAGCAAATTCTGTGCCCACAGCTCTCGCTCAATTACATTCCTCTCGCAGACATGCTCAAATTTTACGAGGTACTTTGCCATGTCCTCGCCGATTACGAACGGCGGCAGTTGGTCTTGGATTATTTGGCCGTTAGCCTGCACTGTCATTGAAGCTACGCTAGGCTCCGGCGAGCTTCGCAGCAACTCCATCTCTTTTAATCTTCTAATCTCTCGGCGTTCCTGTCGCTCTGCCTCTTCGCGCTGGAGGCGTTCTTGTCGCTCTCGCTCTCGCTCTGCGTCTTTGCGCTCACGGCGTTCATTAATCGCAGCCAAGGCCTCTTTGGATTCTTCAGCCGTTACGCCCTCCTTCCGCATGATCTCGAGAATCGCCTGCTTTCGTTTCGCACGGCCTATGGTCAGGCCTAGCTCTTCACAAATTTCGACGAGTTCCTTCACTTCAAGGTTCTCCATCGCGCACAATAGTCTCTTGAAGCTTGGCCTTTAAGAATTCCCTTGCGGTTCACTACTATAGCGCTACTAGCATGACACTCGCAGGTAATTCTTTCCAAAACGCCTCGTTTCCTCCCTCTGCACCAGCTTTCGTTTCAAAGCGCTCCGACTTGGCTCGAAACAGCAAAGCTCTCTACAGTGCTACACACACAGCCCTACTCTAGACTACAATCAGGTGTGCTAGAGCAGTCTGGCGAATTGAGGGGAAAACATCACGCACTCAACGCGCCGAGGTAGCTGACGCCTGTCGATCCCACAGCTGCCACCACTGTTGGGACGGGGTGCCCGAGCCAGGAAACGGTCGAGGCGACGGTGAGTCAAAAGACTTTTATGTACAGTATGTACAAGGGCTTTTACATGGTACAAGGGCCAAGATCACCACGGGCTAGCACAAAGAAGAAGAGCGGCCCCGGCGGCGAGCGTAGCTCCGGCGTGATGGCTCTTCTGCTGCCCGTCTGCTGCGCGGGTTCAGCGCGGCTCCGTTCTTATAACCGCCCGAGTCCGTTGCGGCAGCCAGCAGTTCAAATCCTCCAATCAGGTCACGGCACTAGCCAGCGTTCAAATTAGACCAATGGTCGAGACGCGACGGCCGACGAAGCGTCGTCGGAGTCTGCACCGACGGAGAGGAGGGAAGGAGGAAGGGTCCGTGTCGGCGCCGGCGTGGCAGGATGAGTCACGCTGCACGTCGCGACATGTCTGAAAGAGTCTGGGCCTGCTTTGAGCGACGGCGGGCGCGCAGCGCTTGTTTCCAGAGAGGACAGCCAGCGAAATGTGGGCGCCGGCACTACACCCTATCCTGCTGCCTACCTTATTCACTCTCCTATAGATCAACCCGCTTTTCCAAAATCGTTCTGTCCATACTTGGAGCTCGTCGAACACGCAAGTCATAGCCAGGCCCAGACATGGTTTCGGTTTCACAAATCTAAAGTTATCGCACTAAATCGTACACCTGGAGGGTGACAATCCCGTCTCTCTGAGTTGCAGCGGGCACAGTGAGCATTAGTGCCACTCCGCTAGCAACCAGCAGCAACCGCTTAATACACCGAGGGAGCGTTGCATGTGGCACTGTACTACACTTGCGAGGTGAGAGAAACACAAGACGAAAGCGGAAGACGATCACGACATGAAAATTAAAACAGGTGGAATAAAACCACACATAAGACAGCAAATTGTTTAGTATGCACCTAACTCCGTAACAAATCCGCTGCAAAAGTGTTTAAGACGTATAAACTCCTTTCGCAACCGTTTTGAGCGTGCATAATGCAGACGGCCATTTTCTGTTCGATGCTTTGAAGAGCCATATTGTGCATATCAATCGATCTGAAAAGTGTGCTGACTACAGCGACAGTTGCCAGATGTGACTGCTCTGGGTTGGAATACTTTTGCGACCCAGCTTTAACCTACAGCGTCTACCGATCTCCGGGTTCGCTTCCCGATCGAAGATGGCGTGAGCACTCCACACTTCTGATTGGCTTAACTACGAACAGCTCATATGAGGTTGGCCAGGATGATGAAAGAAGCAGTCACAACAAACTAAAATGCAGGTAGAAGTCCTGGGCACAAAATGACCTAAATTTGACGCTACAATGTTCGTGGCGCAGAGGCACGGATTGGAAAAGCATACAAAAGCTGTGCTGGTCAAACCTATTAATTTGAAAGTATAATCACCGGGGATTTTGTTCTGTTACGGAACGGTAAACATCGCAACATCCTTTTTACCTCACTTTACCACCTCTCTAAGGCAAACCTACTTCCCTTTAAGCTCACTTGAGAATAATCGTCCCCTAAACTACAACTTTTCTATACTTAGTCCGTGCAAGTGCACGTCGTTACGTACGCAGTTAATGCGGGTTGCGGCTGTGTAAACATCTGAAGCAATGTCTATTGAAAGTAATAGCCTAACGCTGGCAATATAGCGTACCTGTTTATCTAAGCAGCACTTCTTTGACTAGTACAAATTAATTTTGTGATGAGGCAAGCATCCAGCCGCCCCACCACCCCCTACACCCACACACACAATGCTTTTAGCGTGCTCTTGTAGTGCTTGCTGGCAACCGAAACAAAAACTTACTTCCCGCCCCTCCGGAAAAAATCTCTGGTGACGTGCCTGGTTGACATACTGAAAATACGCCTTTGTTGCCCGTGGCACATGTGCAGGCGTGTACTGCACTATGCCGGTCTATTCGAATGTGCATTTAGCAGCCGGTGACTGTCGTCACAAGGAAAGGGATCGTGTGAAGTCTCTTTCTCGTGCAAGCAAAAAGGCTCGTGGTTTCTGCCGGCGCGGAGGAAAGACCCCTTCCGAGCCGTCGCGGCGGGTGTGCGGCCAGAGCGACGAGGTTCCAACAAGTTGGAAAGTTTTCGCCGTCACGGACCGCCGAAATAGCTCAGTCACTTGCATGTGAAGCAGCCTTAATCGCGAACAAATTTCGTGATAGTCACCATAGTCGCGTTGCTGTGTGCACAGGTGAGCAAATAGCCCCTACACCTGCAGACAGATCTCAGTGTGCGCTTCCCAATGCTAAGGTCGACAGAAACCTGACAACACAGATTGTGTGCGGCAGCGAGGCACTTCTCGTCGTCTGGACCTGTGTGAAAAAAAATCAGAAAAAATATTTCGCGCAAATCACATGAAACCTAAAAACCATATCTCCGTAGAACGCTTTTCTGTACTCAAATGAAGCTAGCCGTTTCGCTCATCAAATCATTCATTTAGGAAGAAGGGATATAAAATTGTTGGGTCAATAGTTAGGTGTGTGTATAAAGTGCGTCATGCTATGAGGGATGAGGTAGTGAAGGGCTTCGGAAATTTCGACCACCTAAGATTCTTTAACGTGCACTTAAATCGCACAGTGGACGGGCCTCAAGCATTTGGCCTCCAAAGAAATCCCCATAGCTGTTGAGACAAAAAAAGCGCTGTGCGATATGTTTTTCATTCAGCCGTGTTAATTAATGTGAAGTTAATTTTATAATCATTCTTAACGCGAAAGCGTAGTACGTCCATTCGCAAAAAAATTGTCCGGCGTCGACGTTGGCGACTGCTTGACCCTCGCGTCCGGAGCGGCCGGATGCTCCGGCAGCTGCGGCAACCTAGGTGGGCCACCGAGGTCACGTGACTTAGTGGCGTGATCACATCCTGCCCACGGGATTGTCAGCAAACTGAGAATTAGGCAATTAAATGATTTATTGGTCGCGAGAGATTGGGCGGGAAGACCAACCTGGGTGGCAGAAGAACAAGAATGCAAAACTGGGCGAGTTCGAGTGGTTACTTGTCGAAACAAATAGCACAAAAAAGACGACGACGAAAGAAAGGGGACCAATGTGCGCGTCCCCTTTCTTCCGTAGCCGTCTTTTTGGCGCTGTTTTTTACAACATGCAATCGCACAACACCACCTGGTGGCATTGTTTGCTATCGAAGGGCATTGGCACATCCCTTGACCGCTGCACCAGTGCGCCAGGACTGCATGAGAACCCCCAGCGACTATAAATGTAAAGTATAGAATGACGAATTCCGCATATGTAGGTACAAACCCATTAATGCTATCGGAGGGTCAAAGCTGGAGGGTCTCCTCCAGTTTCTAAAATTTGTACTGTGGAAGCTCTACTCTTGACGTAGCCATTCCGGGGCAGTATCTTATCTTGTGTGATCAGAGTACCTCTGGTAAGATCGGGTTAGTTCGGAGAGTCGTCGAGGAAGCTACAGCCAATGAGAGGCCCGCATTTACGCCACCATTCACACAGCGTTTGCAACCTGATCTACAGCAATATCTCCGGCGCAGTTCACGGGATCGGCAGTTTTCTCTTCAATATTTGAATTGTAAATCTCAATTGTCCTTCACTTCTAACAAGAATGTTTTTAACCGGTGAAATTCTAGAAGGATCATGCAGTAGTTTTTACTTAGTATGCTGTTCCATGCAGAGCTTCTCGTTCTTGTTTAAAGGGATGCTGAAAGGTTTCCCAGAAAAATTGAGTGGAGAGATGCACTTTACAGTTTTCCACCCTCGTAATTCGAATTTCTCGTCGAAATTAGGCAAAGGAAAGCGCAAACCTATTTTATTTTGGCGAGAAGTGCAGCAGCAGCCTAGGGCGTGCTCGCGCGCCTCGTTGCCGCCAGTGATTGGTTGGGCGCCTCGTGACGTCAACAATGGCGCTGGCTCGGTCGGCTCGGCCGCCGCCGCTGCACATGAACCGCGGCGCTCGGCGGTTCGAGGTTATTTTGCTTCTTATACGACGACGGAACACATCAAAGATTACCCGGAGTATGTTGGCGTCATCCCCTACATGTTAGAACCGATTGCAAAGAGCAAACTTCTCCAAGACAGAAACGATGATGGCGCAAGCCGTGATTTTAACTCGAACGAAAGCGAAAAGTGTCAGCATCTCTATGTGTTGGAAATGTCTTTGGTAAGAATACTTTTCTTGCCATACTACATTCAGAGATGCAATGGATGAATTTTGAGGCGAGCAAATGCAGTATAGCACTGCCCCAAGTAATTTTCCTAATGCAATGTAAGCGGGATGCAATCGTCGGCATTTTTGTCTTGCCGCTTGTCAGTGCTGCCGCAAATCTGCTTGTAATCCACAAATATCATTGGCATGCGCAAGAAGTTATCAGGCTCTTTTTTCACGCAAATTTTATGCTTGCACCACTTCATAGTAGCTACATGCCGGCTCGATTCATAACATACAAGTTCGCAGCGCTTTGCGACAAAACTCGTCTAGGTGACAAACGTGCGCCTTCCGTTTTGCGTGCCAAGATGGGAGCTAGCAGTAAATTAAAATCCTTCTTTAGGCGTGTTGGTTCATGCTACAAGTCCTTGTAAGAATACTTTCATCCGTTTGCGCCGCCTTTATCGTGCTTGTTCTCAGATCTAGCGGCAAGGGATTTTTTCACCAACTAGATGGACTGGTGCTGCAACCGAACAAGACGAATCGCAAGGCTGGCTGTAGCACACTTGGCGCACAATTATATAATATTATTATTAATGTATGAAGCCATGCGGCAGTCCGCAATTCTTTACGACTACATGCGTTATTAGAAATGTATTCCTGGCAGTTGGGTGATGTCATTGTAAACACTCTACTTCCAAAGAAGGTGTTCCTCCGTCCGCTGCATTCCAGTGTAGAATGAAGAAGACTGCTGGTTCTGCCAAGAAATTAATGAAATTATCAGAAAACAGACAGTATTGCAGCAGGTTTCAGTCGAGCTGACTGTTGACAGGCCCAGTGAATGCATTGTCGACAGGCTCTGGTGATAGTTCTAATCACGAAAATGCCAGAGCAATGCACTGTTGCCTTTGACGGCTTGAAATCCCTTCGCTTCACAGCAGCGACTCACTTCGCGGAGAGCTTCTTTTTTTGAGGGAAATAATGAAAGACCACATCGTCGCGGCCGCGGATGTTCGTGCAGCCGAGGGCTGCGCAGAACGCTTGCATGATGGGTCCACCGCTTCATTCGATGCTGCACACCTTTCTGTACCTCACCACAAACATAAAAACGCACAAATAAAGAAACACACGGCAGCTCGAAGCAGCTTATGATGGCACGCACGCAGAAACAAGCACAGCCGCGGAGGCTGTGAAGCGACGGATCACCCGTGTTTACGTCACCACTCCGCGGTTTCCGGTTTTGGCTCGCATCGTCAGGGCGGACCGCGGGGGGCGGAGCTACCGCGTAATTTTAAACGGCGATTACGTCGCTCCTAAGTTATGAATCTGTAAAAAAATTTCATCCGCATGATTTATAAAGTTCTCACATCCACACGTGAGCATTTTAACGAATTTAAAAAAACTCTTCAGCTTCCCTTTAATGAACTTGTCTAAATTGCTAACAGCGTTGTTGCAAATCTTACTCCTTACCGCCAGCTCGACACAAACAGCAGGTGGAGGAGAACATTGAAAGTTGTTCCAACAACTTTCTTACAGTGAACAACATTAACTAATGTGAAGACTACAAAGCCGTGCTTCATTATTCGAAATCGGCAGATTGATACACGTAACTTAGCGTAGCCTGCCTCCCCCTTCTGGTTGAAGATGAAGGGAATTAAGGCATCTGTCTTGGCAATTTCTATAAAAATCTATACCTACTAAGCGCCGCGTTTTCGCCCTATGAAGTAGCAGCTGCGTTCTGTCCGGATGTCGGGATAGGTGGTGCTGGATACGCATCGCCATGAGCCCACTCGTTGCCTTCAATGACAACTTGTGCAGGCACTAGATAACTTAAAGGGTATGCCTCAGCTGGAGTTCTCAAAACGTGCAGATGAGACCAATGTTAAGTTAGCTTGACGGGCTTCCCCCAAATCGTCTGCACGTTTCGTATGCCCGGAAAAAGGCGGTTCCATGATAAGGCTGTCTGCGGTTGCTTTCGGAGGAATCCTTGCTTTGAAGAAAAAATGTAAGTGGTGGTTCAAAAACCGCTGGCAAGGAGAGGGATATACCGTGACATTTTGTGTCAGTATTGATGCAATAAGTGAGACTATGCTTTGACGCATTGTTCCATATTTTACTACTGAAAATTTCTCAAAGGAACCATCATGGCTCCTTTACGGTCCCGGGCCTCTACGGGAACATGAGGCCACCAGCAGGAACATCAGCACACTGCATAAAAAAAACGCTAACGTTAGGCATACCATGTGGTTACGATATAGCTCCTCATTTAACAGTTCAAGCATCAGTTGCAAGGGAGCGGATGGTATGTGAAAACTGTTTGATGTCTTTGCGTTAAATGCAGCGAGAGAGGCGATCCTAACTCTTCGTATAGATTCCCTATTGAAATGAGGCACGCCTTTTCCTCTGAGGTTCCATCCACCCTGTTGCAGACCTGGAAAAACTATCGCTAGGAGCCACTTAAGCTACTTGATCGTGCGTAAACTGCGACGCATCAGCTTTGGTGGGTGATAACATTGGGATGATATTTTTATGATGCGAGGGCAGCTGTAACGGAAGAGCTGCTAGACGAAGGTTAACGGTCAACAGGCGTGTCCATGACGTGTTACGTAGGTGAATTTGTGTTTTTCGTTCTTGCCTTTTTTGCATGTTATACAGTAGGAACATGCCCGATGCCTCGCAGTTGTGTAAAACATGCAAACAAAACGCATAACGTATGTAGATCCTATAAAATATGTTTGGTTAGACGCCAAGTTGCAGAGCAGAGAGTAGCAGTAAGAAGAAAAAAAAGTGACTGAAATAGTGTGCAGGGCAGAGGTAAAACGTTAATCATTGTTAAAAGCTTTTGCAACATCACTCTGCTGCGGTATTTTACTTCGCTCCACAGAGCAGAAGTCTCACTGTATTTCAGTGGAGGCAACATAGTGCCACGTATCATCGTAGCGTCCGTTCGTTCGCGTTGAAGGCCGCAGGAGCGGGGTGTTATCATTTTTGTTCGTCACGCGAAAAGCGACCGGACTAATCTCGATTGATCACAGGCATGAAGAACTGCGTGTACGCTTTTCGAGATTACTGACATAGATTTTGACCTGTTGTCTTGAAGTTGCCTAGCGGGCTTTAAATTCAGCGATGCAGCGTGTGGCCGGCCCTCGAACTTCGACGACTGACGAGCACGTTTGTTCCTTTAGCTCTTTTTCGGGCGCAAGTCCGCCCAAATAGAGATTCATTTGCAAGTCTTGTTTCTGACTTCCTGTCCGCTGGACTGCCGTCACTGCAACAAGACAATAGGAACGTGTTTCCGCGAACATTTCTGGTGTAAAGCATTGAAGAGCATGTAGGCAGAACTACTCCCAAATCCCTCAGCCGTAGTCTGCAATGAGTATGACTTTACATAGGTACCTCAGTGGTCTCTCTGAAGATTAAAAACACATTAGAGATCTCTCTTCTTTGCTAAAAAGCCCTGACCTCGTTCCTTTTTCCTTCATTCCATGTCTCGGCAACTGAAATTTCATATCCCACAGGTTAGTGGAAGCATTACGGCGCTCTTGGCTTTGACCGTAAAGCATGTACCGGTGTCTAAGCGAACACGTTTAAAAATTTCGAACCATACGTTCCTGAGGGAAAAAAATATGGCTTTTGCAGCATAGTATTACCATTGTTCGCGGACACCAGAGAGCTCATTTTCCAAAATAGGCAAATATAGAGCCATCTTCAAAAATATGCATTTTGGGTATTAGGGCTTTTCCGGTGTATTATTATCGATGTTGGCGGACACCAAAAACCATCGAATCGTTTGAAGGAGTAAGCTGGTTAACTAATTTTCAATAATTAGCTTAAGTAACGATGTTAGGTGTTTAGTTGAAATGAGAGATTTATAGCATATCGGGAGTAATTGCCATTGTGTTTTTCAGAATTTCGAAAACACGATTCTCCTTGGTGCTGTCGCCCTACAAAAGTTGGCCTTTTAAGTCTAGTTACGTGCACTGGAGCGGTTGCCTTGCTTGCATGCTTTCGGAAGCGCATGTATATTCGCAGCATGCCACCACAATTTGTCGAGCCAGAGTGCCTAGAGTAATCGGATTTTCGAAAATCTGAAAACTATTATGGGTGCTACTAACGACCGGCTACACATCTCTAAACTAGGCGCCTAACTCTCGCAGTTAAAACGGTAATTATTCAAAATTAGTTAACCAGCTTACTACTTTAAACGAATCGCCTGTTTTGTGGGGTCCGCCATGACTGCCATAATTTTTCCCCAAAATTGGTATTCTTAAAAATTTTAGAGTGTTCACTGAAACACACTGTATACACTCGTGTAAGAGATGAAGCTCGTTAAAGGGGCTCTGAAAGGGGCTCTAATGAAGCTGCCGTACGCCGGGCATGCTAGAGCCCGCCGCTTCAAGAATATTGACCAGGAAGAACTTTTAATTCGCTTTGTAGAAGCTGAGTTCCCTGTACTCAGAATTTGTAGCCAAAATGTGTAGTCATTAACCTCCCTGAGCAAAGCTTCCTGACCCGCCGGAGCTACGCGGCTTATTGGTTGCAGCCATGGTAGCTGCCTGAAGTCTGAAAGAATCTAACCAATAGCCACCTCTCACCTTATATACGCAGGTTAGAGCGACGGGGGGGAGCGAGCATGAAAAAGTCACCGGCAAGGGCTCGCCCACTTTCGGGCGTGATTGCGCGTTCTCTGCTACGCGTACAATTGTATTATTAATGCGAAAGCATTTCTAGACTATGTCGGCGTGGCCGTGTCACAAAAATGTGCCCGCAAAACGTGCCCTTAGCACTTGCGATGTTCGCAAAAAAAATTATGTCGATAGGATGATTAGTTAATCAGAGCCAAAAATGTCGATAAAGCGCTGAAATAGGGAGGACGTCCATGTAGTGAGTGGACTGGGAAAACGGCATGGACAGGCAAAATAGTGAAAAAATAGGCAATGGAGTGCAAAAAAAGTGTGAAAATATTTGAAATGCACTTCATCAGTGATAGTTAATCGAAGAAAAAAGATTCATTGACACTGATTAATTAGTTAATTGTCAGAAAAACCGTGGATGGTTAGATAGGCTGGACGGGAATAAAGTAAGTTACCGAGAAAGCAACCGCGGTGACAAATTCCAAAAACCGAAATCGTTTATTGAGATAAAAGAAGGTATAATGAGAGTAAAGGAATTGATCTTCAATTAAAACATACGATAATTACGCTAATTAAGCAGTTAAATTAATTATCAAACAAGAAGGAAATTATAAAGAGAGGCAAAGAGAGCTGCGAGTGCCAAGGAGGCGTCAATGCATTCGCATTTTCGCAATACGGGCTGCCACAGTGATCTCTGATTTTTTTTTTTTTTGGGGGGGGGGTGAAGGTTTTCATGAGAATACAATGCACTCATTGTGCGAGTTGATGTGCTCTCCTATGAAGGTGCATGAGTGCCCTTTTAAGGACCACTTCGCCAATTTAAGACCCAAAAAAAATTTGCTGGGGTTTAGCTTTCGTTAAACATGATAGGTTGCGTAACCATCCATAGCGTTCCATTCGGGATCATCACCGGTTGCAGAGGATGCGGCTTCGATAGAGGCCCGGTACGATCGACTAGCAGCGCCTTGAGCGCGCCGCTTAGCAAGGCGCTGTTCACGTTCATCTGTCTCCGAAGCCCGTTGTCGTTTTCTGGCTTCGTCAAGCCGACGTGCCTCCCTTAATGTTTATCAGGCGGCATAACGGCATAAAGACGGAGCCGGTTGGTTGGTAGCGACTGAGAGGAGGATGCAAAGGAAAGTGCACGGGCCTGAAAGCGAGCGAGCACATTTTATACCCCCCCCCCCCCCCGCCTTGTTCTCCAGCCTCCTCTCCACACTCGGTAGCTGGCGAGAACGCGGCGAGGGCAGCGCCTCCAGACGGCAGCGGCGCGGCTACAGCTGTAGTGCGCCGCGCCTCCCACCGCCCTTCAAGGTCAAAGGTGCCTCGCGGCCGCCCCAACGCGAAGGGCTGAAACCTGGCGTAATATTGCTTACGCAATAAAGAATAATTTGATTGAAAGTAGCTTAGTTTCACGTGTGCACGCTTTTCGTCGCGCGCCACCTTCTACGGGGAGCTACCGGATCCGCGACAGCTGCCCGTGACACGCGGTACAACCATGCCGAAGACGCATCGCTAAGTTCGAAATGGAACTGCAAGCACTGGCTGGTTTCGCTCTCATGCCATTGGGCTGAAATGGCAAAGACATGCTGTGTGTTGGCACCAGAAAGGACAAAAACATTACAACGATCCCTTGCAGCGCAAAAGCAAGATACATTTGGACACAAGCGATCGCTATGCTCCCCTCCAGCAGGCGCCGCCTGCCGGCGCTGCTGGGGATGCGACCTGGTCGAGCTGCGGTGGCGATGAGCCAAAACTGCGGAAGCAGTTTTGGCTCATCGCGACAGCAAAGGAGATGAGCAGCCTGCGGCGGATGCGTCCAGAACGCTATCTAGGGCGGAGCGCAATTACGCTCAGATTGACCGTGAGGCCCTCGCCGTGGTTTTTGGAGTTCGACATTTTCACCAATACCTATGTGGGCGGAATTTTCTCATTCTCAGGGATCACAAGCCCCTCCTCGGAATTTTCCAGCGGCAGAAGCAAATTCCGGCGGTTATTTCCCCCCGCATGTTACGGTCGACGCTAAGGCTGTCAGCTTATGATTACGTGCTCCAGTACAGGAACACCAAGGACCATGAGAACGCCGACTGCCTAAGCAGGTTACCGGGCCCCGTAACGCGCCAAGAGACCGAGACGCCACGCGACATACTCCTTCTGGAAGCTTTGGAGTACCCTCCAATGAGCAGAGCGGAAGTGGCAGCTTTCACCAGGGGTGATCCCCTGCTGTACCAGGTGAAGCAATGGATCCTGGAGGGCTGGCCGCGAGAACGGGTAGCCCTGAAGTATTCTGCATATTGGGTAAGACAAAACGAGTTGTCCGTACATCGTGACTGTGTACTCTGGGGGAACCACGTAGTAATTCCAGAGGCATTGCAGAAGCAAGTTCTAAGTCTTATGCATGCTAACCATCCAGGAGAGACGGCAATAAAGGCAATAGCTAGGTCGTACGTGTGGTGGCCGAAGATGGACGAAAAGATCGTCGAGTTTGTCAGGCACTGCACGCCATGCCAGGAAAACAGGCAGAGTGAATTAAGGACGCCAACGCATTTCTGGAACACATCGTGGAGTAGAATACACGTGGATTTCGCAGGACCCGTCCAGGGCGTGTTTTTTTTTTTGGTGGTCATAGACGCCCTGTCGAACTGGGCCGAAATTGAAGTCATGCCGTCTCTCCATTCATCTACAGTAATTGAAAAGTTTCGCAAAATGTTTGCAGCACATGGTTTGCCCGACTTGGTTGTGCCGGATAATGGCACCGCTTTTGCAAGCAGAGAAACCCAGGCTTTCCTGAAACTAAATGGTATAAGCTATATGTGTGCGGCGCCGTACCACCCGGCGAGCAACGGAAGGGCGGAGCGGATGGTCCGAGAACTGAAGTGTGCGTTACGAAAACAGAGGCAGGGCACCGTATTATGCAAGGATGCACGGTTTCTGTTCAAGCAGCACTCTACGCCGCACGCCGAGACCGGGAAATCGCCAGCCGAAGTCATGCTGGGCCGGAAGTTCAGGACCGCCCTATCAAGCCTTCATCCGGACGAGAGTGACCCAAAATGCCTTCGGCTGCCGCCACCACGAGGTTTCGAGTGCGGTGACGCTGTGTACGCGCGGAACTTCCGGCCAGGGCCCGAGTGGTTGCCTGCTCGCGTGTTGCGACGGATAGGCCACGTCATGTACAAGCTGCGGACAGCAGACGGAGCTGTGCACGTTAAATATCCTCGAAATTACTCTGGAGACCTCCTCTACGGCACCTCTTTCCCACCTTCCTATCCTTACAGCGCTGTCCAGGTTTCCACCGAGATATGTGAGACAGATTCTGCGCCATTTCCTTTCCTCAAAAACCAATGTGTCAATTTATTTTCAGTTTCGGTTGAGGGCTAAACGCCATCGCCATACACAAGACTCCGCTTTGATGCTCTATTCAGAAGAGCTGAGACAGCGCCCGTCCTGTCATGTCCCGTCTTAAAAGTTACCGCTGCTTAAATTTGAACGAAAGAAAATGCCCCGTGGGTGCAGCCAATTTTTACTATCAGCCTTTTTTCTTGTGCTGCGTTGTGCTGGTGTGCTCCGTTGTGCTCTTGTGCTCGCCATATTCATGCAAGTGCTAGTTAAAAGTTGACGCAAGCATTAAGGCGGATATGGACCTTTACTCACCTAATAGCAGCGCCGAGAATCGCTGCAGAAATCCCGAAAAAGCCAGGATGGATAGCACCGCGGACAGAGGCGCCCTCAGTGGCGGCATAGGGCGCCAACGTAGCGGTGATGGTGGCTCGCTGTCACAGCCCACAAGGAGGTGCATGGGGCGGAAAACAGTCGTCTTACGCCTCACAAAAGGCCAGGACAGGCCTTGGTCGCTGGCTGCAGCAAAAAATGTGGTACGGTTTTACATGGGTTCTGAAGGGCGGTATAACGACGTTCCGGTATGCCTAGGATGTTAAATGAAGCCCTTCACAAATATCCTCCAACAAGAATTTTTTTAATTGGTTTTGTTGAAGCTAAGTTATCTGTAGTCAAAATATGCATTGCCGCATGTTTGCGCTTCTCCATCTGCTCTGGTCTGTTTTTGAGCTCTGAAATGTCGGCGCTCCTCCGCCGGCCCCACTGACTCGGCCCCTCCGCCGGCTGCGTGAATTTGGCATGGTGACCAAATCACAGCAGTGCGCTGCTGACGTAACGAGCGCTGCATGGCGGGTTGCGTGCGACTTGGGGCAAAAACCTGAAACCGCTGGTCGCCGCGAACCGCGGAAGCTGAAGTTGTTAGAAATGTATTATAGATTATCAGCTCGCCTTTATGTATGCGGCATGAACGCTCGGTCGCCTGTATCGTACTGTCGCGATCAGAATATTGTGAGACGTGGGAAACCGTGTCAAAACTGCGTTCTGCGCCACCTAACGGCATACGCTCGCTCTTTCGCCCTTTGGAGGCGTCTCTGTACCGTCACTCCTACTTTACGCGCGCCGTACGCTGATCAGGACTGGCGTCAGGTGAAGCTTCGATATCTGGCAAGCATCTGCCTAAGCCGCTGATGGGTGAAGCGGAACGCATGTTGCCTTCCGCGGCGCAGCGACTCTTGGTAAAGGAAAGGGTGGGTGAAATTATGTTTTCTGGTTATTTTCGGGCTCCCCGAACGCATGACCATCAATTTTCAATGCGCAAGCGCTGAACGAACGGGATACAAGGCTCCGAATGCCGGGATGGCCAACTGCTTATAGTCCCGAAGAGTGTTGGTATACCGAGCCCTCCGCGAGAAATGCGGTTACGCGTAACTTAATAAATAAAAGTTGGTTTGCTTTGTTGGGGTTTAACGTCCCAAAGCGACAGAGGCTATGAGAGACGCCGTAGTGAAGAGCTCTGGAAATTTCAACCACCTGGGATTCTTTAACGTGCACTGACATCGCAGAGTACACAAAGTAAAAGTTGGTTTATGGTGTTTAACTTCCCAAAGAGACTAAGGATATGAGAGACGCCGTAGTGGGGGGCTCCGGAAATTACGACCACCTGGGGTTATTTAACGTGCACTGACATCGCACAGTACACGGGCCTCTATAATTTCTCCTACAAAGAAATTCAACCGCCGCGGCCGGGATCGAACCCGCGTCTTTCGGTTCACCAGCCGAGCACCATAATCACTGAGCCACCGCGGCGACACTTAAGAATTAAAAGTATAAGAATGCTCGGCAACAATTCCCTCAGGCGTGTACCGCTTGTACAGCACTCTGCGAAGCGAGTTCCCCGTGAACTGTGCGTCGACGGTGTTTACTGGTCGCTGTTGACCAGCGCACGGCATGGAAGCTTCACAAGTAGCCGTTCTGGGGAAGTGTCGCTCATAGTGCTAAGGCAGTAAAAGAAAGAACATGCCACTGCGGACCCCTCCCCTTACGCAACTCGCTGCTACTCGAAAGGCGGCCACTATCTCTTTCTCCCTTCTCAGACGCTGGTGCAGACGCTAGACAGATATCGAAGCGGCACCTGGCGTCGGTTCCGATCAACGTCCGCCGTGCAAAACATGAGTGTGGGTGAGATGCCTGCTAAGAAAGAACAAGCGGGAGTGCGCCGTTAGGTGGCGCGGAACGCAGTTTTGCTACCCTTTCGCACGTCCCGCAATATTGCGACGCTACAGTACATAACGCAAGCATTTTATAGCCAACCTCAACCACCCTTTCCAGATACCCTTTATCGTACTTAAACTTAGTAGACGTGCGAAAGCATACGTTCATTCTTCATCCGCTTTTTCTGGTACAATCATGTGCACACAACGGCGTTTCTCGATATTTATCGTCCTCGGTCCGTTCTGGAGGCAGCTGGCGCGACGCCCTCCTCCCAATGGCTACAGCTCGCATGGCGCTCCTCCGATATTTCTCGAGCTTACCCAAGTTAATTTGATCACACAAGAAAATATTCGTGCTCGAGGTGGGTGCGCCCGAAGGAGTGCTTTCGAGCTAAAAGTTTAAAAAATTGGGGCAAACAACTCAGGTCCGCCGTAATGGCACAAAAGCGGAATTACATATGGGGAACTGCATTCACGACTTTACGCTCAAAGATCACTGCGAATCCCCATGTCACTCCTGGCGCAGTAGTGCAGCGAAAGCGATGCTTCAATGCCGTGCGATGACGGTCCTGGCACTGGTGGGGCCTGTGCCACCCAGCTTGCTCGTCCAGAGCAACTTCTCCCGGCCAGTCATTAATTTAACTGTCGCCTGCCACGGTGGGCAGTTTGCTCACAATCCGGTGTACAGATTGTGATGGCGCAACAAAATCACACAACCAATGTAGCCAACCTACGTTTCCTCTCCGCTGAATTTTTGCTCAAAACTCCGATGACATCGACGATGACGACGCCGCATTTTCTCCAGGACAGAAATATTAACGATATCGCCTTAAAAGTCAGAAAAAAACCCGAATTGTAAAGTCTGCAGTGAACAGACTAACGGAACGCCAACATATAGCCGTTCGGGGACAACAACGGGCGAAGCTCGCCTGCGGAAATACTGCAGCGCTCACATATAGTGCGCAGGTGACACCTCTGTGAATGCGGTGTCTCTATAAATGGTTACGGTGAAAAGAATTGAGTAAAAACTTGTTCTCAAATTCATATTGCCTAACCCGCCTAACGCGCCTCGTGGCCTCCGCGCTGAGTCGAAAACGACGGCGAAGCGGCGGTGGCCTCTCGAGGCGCGCTTGCTCTGTTCTGGGTCCTGGAACTGGGCTCTACTATTAGAAGAAGGCTCCCAGTCTTGGGTTCTTCCCGACACCTACCTTCACGGCTCCTCTGGTCGTGACAGTATTCATTAGCGACATGCAACGAGCGTTTTCTCCGATATAAACTGTTCAGTACTAATAAGCGTTTCATGCAGGTTTTACGTCCGAAGGTTCGCCGCTGCGAAAAGAATGCGCTTGATCTTCATGTCGAGTTCGAAGTGTGAGCAAGCTGCAACGGCATGCTCTTTACGAAAAGGGCACCGGTTCGTGAATGGGAATATTAAATAATGGGGACTCAAGTAGTCGAGTTTCAGGCAATTCTTTCCGCTCTCGGCCGCAATTGCTATACAGGAGCATTGCTTGAAGGAGAAACGTGCAACTGAAGCGAAGAAGGCGCTGTCGGCCAGCTTGCCGATCATGTTCATTAAAGCAGCGTATTCACGGCTGACCACTATAGGCGACGGAATCTATGCGCTAAAGTCAGTGAACAAGCTTATGAAAAAAAAAACCGGAAATGGGGGTAGGTGGGAAGACGGCTATTGACTATGCAGGGATGGGCATACTCCCAAAGTCAGGCCTACTCACCACATCCGCGGTCCTTGTTCTGGAGCATGGTGGTGGTGCCTGACGTCACCAGCGCCTTGTGCCCGGCGTTTCCAGATGTTGAACCGGACACAGGACAGGCGCTGGACGAGCTCAGAGAAAGCCGACCGCCAAGATCAAGCCACCGCGCTGGTCGCTGCGTGTCCACCCCTGCCTTTGCAGTGTCCCGCTCGGTGTTCAGCGACGCCCAGCCATTCCCGTTGCAATGAGGAGCTTGCTCAGCGGTGCCGGGTTTGCAAGCCATGGCTTGAATGAACGGCGGATGGCCCAGGCGTACAATGTGGCCACGTCGCATCGACGAAAGATCTTTTGGGGTGAATCCAACAACCGGAATAGGAGAGCGCATGCAACGATGATGATGATGATCATCATCATCAAACCCCACGGGGGAATCTTCTTTGCCTTCTGCTTTCTGTTCTCTATGGGGCGTGGGCAATAAACAATGCTGACAGTAGGTGGAATGTGCAGGAACATCCACAAAATTTGTATACGTGCTTGACCTATAGAAGAATGTAGCGATCGAAACAAAATTTAAAAAAAAAAAACAGTAGAGCTGTCTCATTGTAAGATTGGATAAAGCAAAAACCTATCTATGTATCATCGTAATGAATCACCTACTTCATGAGAAAAGCGACATTTCGGGGCGCTTGTGAAACGGACGCGTAATCTATGTCATTTTACCTCTTGAAATGGTTTCCCGCTTTCACATCACGTCTATTTCTTAGTGGATTCGCGCGGTGTCATCTTTGTTGATCACTGCAAGGAATTGAATCTTCGTGCATCAGCTACTGCTACCTACTGCTTATTACTGAGAAATAGCGAGGTAGTGAAGCTGGGTGTTCGCTAAAGTGCGCCCGCCTATCAGTAGAAGCAGTGGTTTTTTGCGTACTTTAGGCGAAGCAGCGCATCTTTGTATTCAATAATTTTGTTTTCTGCAGGTAGAACCAAGGGCGCGTATGGCGATCCTTCTTCAATAAATCGCCGAAGCCATGACGCTTAGACCGTCTCTTAGCCCCCTCCAGCGCTCGACCTGAAGTGCTGACTCCGCAGCAGGTAGGGCAATCCGTCTCTCCATGCCTGCACTATCTATGAAGGGCACTCTCGTTGGCTCGAAGGGAGCCAGTGCTTTCCGCTCATCTCTCTTTTCCCAGTTACGGGTTCGGCTTCCTGCCTAAGGAGACCACGTTGCACTTCTGAGTTGAATTCCGTTTGGTCATCGTCGGGTCCCTCGCCTAAGTTAGAGAACCTTTTCGTATTGCCCCATTGATGGAAGGCCTTTATTGTTCTTACTTTAGGAACGATCACGCCACAAAATGGGAGCTCGTTGTGGTATAGTTTTTAATGTCCGACGCCCTTCTTACAGGTCAGTATTATACGAACATTGTTCTGTGCGTCTTGTGCTCTAGAAGCAGCGCCTCCTCTATTTTGACAATGCCTACCGAATACTGCCCATCCGACTGTCCAGGCGCCTTTTCTATCCTCCTTTCCTACTCTCCCCCATCAGCTAGTCTTCGCGCCTGCTCTGCACGTGTGGAAGAGAGTGCAACCTGACTGGCTCCTGGCGATGGAAAGCGGACGAAGACAATTTTTGCAACGTTCTCAGTTTCTTCGTGAGACGGCGCTCTGCATTTCTCATGATCATAAGGCTGCCTGTTACGTGCGGACGCGTCACAGAGCGCGCCGTTCGTGGCGCTGTTCATCATGGAGCCGGTGCAGGCGCTGGCTTAAAAAGAAGTCACAGAGAATGCAGTGCAGCGGCATTGGCATTGCAACGGCGGAAGGATGTGGCGGCTTGTTCGAATGATGTTCGTCCTTTAGCTGCAACGCTGAAACATTGCGGGAGAGGCACTAAAATTGCTTGGCGCAAATGTGAAATCATAGGGTAAAGGCAGTTCCTAATGAGTTTTGCTACATTGGTTTGCGATTCAATCATGTTCAGTAAGGCAAATGGGAGGATGAAATAAAGAAGGTCTGGTAAATGTTCCCAAAAAGGCATTTTTCGAAAGTACCAAGTAGCAATTAACAGCTTTTAAGTCGTAGCTCTACTTTTTACAGGGTAAGCTGTCATCGTTACGGCAAGTAAATAAAGATTTTTCTCTTCTCGTAGCAGCCTACAGCTACGATTGTTTTAAGAAGTGAAATGCATGACGCAGCAGCTGACGCCAAGCCTTTGGGACGTTCTGCCTGGTCCTGGCTACAACGAGGCGCTTATAAAACTACGGAAAATGAAAAAATACGCTCGAAGAAATAAAGGCAAATAAAACAGACATCAGGTCCGTTTCAGCACGTGTTCAAGCGCAGTCATCGTAAAGGCCGAACCACAAGGCCGCGGATCTTCTACCGCCGTTTTCGCTCGGCGCCGCAGAAGAGGGCAATCAAACACATGATGGCGTACGAAATGCAACCTCAAGGCAAGCGTTAGGTGTGTTTTTGTCGTTCGCTCTTGTGTCCCCCTCGCACGCGATATGCTTTGTCCTCGTCGCACGTGCAAGTAGTTGCGCTGCAATTCAGATTTCTTGTGATTGTAAGCACGCGTAAATACAAACAACTAGACACGATTCGACACGTATAAATGGAAATAAATACAAAGAGTGGCAATGTATATGGCAGCAGATACACGCAAACTATTGCATATGTTATTACTGTAAATAGTTG